>NW_006286678.1:1512802-1517062 GCF_000327345.1 Myotis davidii | reverse complement strand
CCCCCTTTCTCAAAGCAAAAATGCTATTTCAGATAAAAACAGATCAACTTGAGAGCTGACACAAAGAAAGCACTTATTGTGAGACCCCAATGTCCAGGGAACAGGTAAGGGGCAGAGACAGGAATCAGATCAGGGGCAGGAGGTGGAATGAATGCTGCCTTTATAATTATTCAAAGTGTGTGTATACATTTTGGGACACCTTGTATTTTATTTCCAGCATATGCTGGAAGTTGACACATAATTAATGAAAGTTTGTTGAATTAGTTTATTCTTCATGGAATTAAATTGCTCCTACTGTATTTGCAGAGAAAGACTGGCTATTTTGGCTCATGTAGAATGTCACTGCTTTCCTGTGCCAGGTTTTAAAAAAAACTTTTTTTTAAAAAAAAAAAAAAAAAAAAAAAAAGAATTTCTAAATTGTTTTCCAGTGTAGCTATACCCCATTTTGTATTCCCACCAGCAATGTATAAGAGTTTCAGTTGCCCCATATCCTTCAGAACACCTGGCATTATCAGTAATTTAACTTAGCCATTCTAAAAGATGTAGAATTGGATCTCATCATGATTTTAATTTGTATTTCTCTAATGACTGATGATGTTAAGCACCTTTTCATGTTAAGCACCTTTTCATTCATATATCTTCCTTACATCATAACAGTATCTTTTGTTGTATATCTGTGCTGTCAAATATAGTAGCCAACACCCACATGTGGCCATTGGGCACTTGAAATGGGTTAGAATACCTGAGAAACTGTTACCGTATTTGCCGGCGTATAAGACGATTTTTTGGCCCTGAAAAATATGCCTCCAAGTGGGGGGTCGTCTTATACGCCAGGTACACTTCAGCTAGACTGCCCATAGTGCTTGCCCCGTGCCATAGTGGCCTCCCGATGCCCGCCCACTTCATTCCACATACCGTTCAGGCATCAGCAGCGCTGCTGGGTGTATGCTCGGCTGTTATGCGATTTTGCAAGTGTGGTAAATTTGGGTTACCGTATATTCCTTTACATATGCATTGAAGATTCGCGATTTTGCGCTATCATGGTGCCTGTTAGAATGTTGAAGAGCTCGCCCTTGCGCACTAGTGAGGTCCCAGGGAGATGCTGATGCAAGGGTGGACCAGACTGCTATAGTGACAGGGCGGGCAAACAGGGAGCAGGGACCAATCAAATCAGGCTTTGTATACAGCCAACAGCCAACCACAATACTGCCCCATTGTACAGTACAGCATAGAAAATGTCGACCAGTCAAACCCCTATCATCCCTATCATGGCACCAAGATGTCGTTGATGAACTTTTAATATCAGATGATGAAGAGGAGTTTGAAGGCTTTTAAGGTGAAACTGTCACGCCAGCAAACTTGCTAGGGACTTGCCCGGCACTTGCTCTCTCCCTCTATTTGTTATCTTACTTCTATCATTGACAGTCCCTCTAGGTTGTGGGCTGCTTGCCTGTGTTCCTGAGAAGCATCTACGGTACCAGTCTATAGAGTGTGTTTTCTTTAGTGAATTACTGGTATGTTTACCGGTAATAACTTGCACTGTTTTATGTATATGTTTGCCGGAAGCCGGTCCATCCTTGCTGCTCAGAATTTGGTTGGAGCCTATACCTTAGAAGGCAGACCTCAGAAGGCAGACCTCAGAAGGCAGACCTCAGAAGACAGAACTTAGCAACAGAACTTACAGACAGAATTAGACAGAACTTAGAAGAACCTAGAGAGGCAGAACCAAGAGACAGACCCGAGAGACAGAACCAAGAGACTCAGAACCTACACAGAACCTAGAGACAGAACCTGGCTACAGAACCTGGTGACCGAACTTGGCTGGAGAACCTAGCGAGAGAACATGACTACAGAACCTGGCTAGAGAACCTGGAGAACATGGCTGGAGAACCTAGCAAGAAAACTTGGACACAGAACTTGGCTGGAGATTGTGGCTAGAGATCCTGGCAAGGCTGCTGATCAACTGAACGCTGTCTCCGTGTCATTCCCTCTTCGCCGACTCCGTCCACACCTTTGGGGACCCCTGGACCTGCTGGGGTTGCACCGCAGGATATGTTTGATTACATACAGCCTTGTGACAGTTTTCCTGCATGTCATAAGCATTTGAATATAAATTAAAATGTTAAAATCAAATCTGATATTGTTTTACCTGTTATTTGGTGTGTGGAAGAGGTGGTAGGCTTATACGGCGAGTATATCACAAACTCTGTATTTTGAGTGGAAATGTTAGGGGGTCGTTCTATACGCCCAGTCGTCTTATACGCCGGCAAATACGGTAAATTTTATGCCATTTCAATTAATTTAAACTCAAGTATTCATATATGGCTAGTAGCTACCCCATTTGAGAGCAGAGCACTATGATGATTATTACAAGCCATCAAAGATAAAAAGCACAATCAGTAAATAACAATGAAAGAGCTGAGAAGGAAAGCCATCATGGTTATCATCGAACCCAAGTAGAGTGTTCTATAGCCCCAAAAAACTATGAGAACCCTAAGGAGGATGAGTCTGGTAAAGTCCCATTTGTAGCAGTGTTACTTACTTTTTCATGGGAAAAACCTGGATTCAAATAACAGGGGTTTAACAAATCACAAAATAATCCATTCAAAGGCAAATCAGCTAGCCATGAAAAATAATGGGGAAAATTACTTAGAGCCCAGAATTGGGGAACTCATTAGCTTAGAGTAGCCTGTTACATTCGCCAGGAGGAACCTGAAGCCTGTCCTGCTTGCTGCTTTTCCCATCACTGGGGCCCGGCAGCTATCTAAGAACTTTGGTAAACATACAGATGGCCACAATTTTTAGAAGTTTCTCTTCAAAGTCCTTCAATAGTCTTAAACCATACCTTATCATTTATTCTCTTCTCTCAGTGCCTCTGAGCATTTCCTAGACCTGTCCCTAGGTGCTCTTAGGTTCCAAAATTACCCTCCATTCCTTTCCTATATCCACATAGAATATGTTCTTTTACATTCGACAAGAAAACAATCTGTGACTTTGTTTTGGGTCTCTTCAAACATCTTTCACATTCACACTTATACTGCTTTTTACATGTACTGAAAATGTTACTGCTTTGGGAGCAAGTGACTTGAGCTTGGGACTTTGGGGTTTAACATACTCTGACATGAATCCTAGCCCTGCTACTAATTAGTTATGTGGCCTTGCTGGTTAAGTTACCTCCTCAGCCTCCGTTTCTTCAGAAAGGAAAAGGCAAAAGAATACTGAGGAGACTGCACCATAAATCTGCTTTCTCTCTCCTTACCAAAACCATACTTCCTTCATATGACCCCGGGATGCTGAGGTGCTAAGTAATAGTAATTACAGTAATTTATGGAAACTGCTTATCATTTAAGCCTTAATTACTATGCAGCACAATAACAATTATGCAAACCATTAAATGTGTCAGATTCACTTTGCTGCATGTTTTATTTGATTTTTAACACTAACATCTATTCACATAGGCTCAGTTTGTAGTTCACACAGCATGTGCCTCCTTACAGTTAAAAAATATTAGTGGGAACAGTGCCTAGAAGGAAAATCAGGCACCTAAGGGAGAAATGAAAGAAGTAATTTGTTTCAAAGAGCTTCAAATATAGTCACTTCTTTTATCTCCTTCCCTACTGATAGGACTAATTACTTGCAGGATGGGAGAGGAACATTTCCCAGTTCCACATTTCTTTGGAGAATCTTACTGGCTCAGTTTCTTCTTAGGTACAATGCTGCCAGCTGATGGATGAGGAGAGGGACTGGGTCATGTGGTAAATACAACCACTTTGTAATATGGCTTCTCTGATAGACACCAAAGTGGAATCAGACACCAAAGTGGAATCAGAAGTGCTCAAGTGTGCCCCAGCTGGTTTGGCTCAGTGTATAGAGCAGTGATGGTGAACCTATGACACACGTGTCAGAGGTGACACACGAACTCATTTTGGGTGACACACATCGACAGAGACAAAAAACTGCATAATTCAAATATTTGTCTCTCACAACAGCCAGAGTTGGGCCTCATTCGAGTAATATTATTACTCACGTTACTCATGATCAATAATGCTATTCTAAAACCGGATGTAAACATGTATATCGGTGTTACGTAGCAAAGATACATAGTGAAAACATCCAAGATACATTATTCCAATATTGACATTAATATAAAAAGGTTAAGAATTGCACTATAGCCCTAACCGGTTTGGCTCAGTGGATAGAGCGTCAGCCTGCAGACTCAAGGGTCCCAGGTTCGATTCCGGTCAAGGGCATGTGCCTGGG
>NW_006286678.1:1511645-1512624 GCF_000327345.1 Myotis davidii | reverse complement strand
TACATTAATTTATTTTTGCAGCCTTGTGATGGAGAATCAAAAAAATAAAAAGGCAAGATTGAATGATAAAGGAAGTGGAAGTATCAGTAGCCAACCCTTTCAAGGCATATGGACCGAGATGTACGGGTTTGTCGACAGAAACAACAGATCATTGTGCATACTGTGTAATGAAACGGTAGTAAACAGAACGTGGAATGTAAAGAGATATTTTGAAACTAATCATTGTCAGCTCTTGAAAAAAAGTATCGATGAAAGGAAGGAATACATTTCTAGGCACTACACCTCTATAAAAGTCAATCGAATTCCATCATTAAATATGTAAGATGCTCTACAAATTTAACATCAGCAAGTTACTGTATTGCTCACTCCATAGCTCAGCATGGAAAAGCCCTCAGTGACGGAGAATTTATTAAGGAAACATTTCTAAGATGTGCACCAGCTCTATTTCACGATAAGAAAAATAAAGATGATATTATTAAAAGAATTTCTGAGTTACCACTCAGTAGAAATACTATCAAAGACAGAATAATAGATCTTAACAAAAATGTACAACATCAATTAAGAAAAGACTTAAATAGTTGTAAATATTTTTCGATTTCTCTTGATGAAACTACTGATGTCATATCAAATGCTCCGTTGGCCATTATTGCTAGATATTCTGATGGTCTCACAATGAGAGAAGAGTTGATAAAGTTAGAATCAGTGCCAATAAGTACATCAGGAAACAAAATAGGTAAGGTTGTTATAAAAACATTCAGGGACCTAAACATTGATACCTCTAAAATTGTGTCAGTCACAACACAGATGGGGCACCAAATATGGTGGGAAAAAATGTGGGATTCCTGAAATTGTTTATGGAAGCTATTAGATATCCACTTGTACCTTTTCATTGCATTATCCATCAGGAGGTGTTGTGTGCCAAATCGGGACTCTCAGAATTGAATGATTTAATGTCAGTTGTAATAAAAATTGTGAATTT
>NW_006286678.1:1494826-1510757 GCF_000327345.1 Myotis davidii | reverse complement strand
GGGGCTTGCTTGGCCTTGAAGTGCACCAAGTATGAACGTGCAATCGAAGAATTAGCAGACAAACTTCAGCACCAAAAAAGTCACTAATTTCTAGTTTTCGTACCATTTGATTATCATTGTTTTTATTATTTTTTCATAATGTACATTGTTTTTGTTCATTTTATACATAGTTTTTGGTTGATTTTTCTTTGTTAAATGGCATTTAAATATATAAAATAAATATCAAAAATATAAATCTTTTTTTACTATGGTTGCAATATAAAAAAAAATTATGAATATTTCTATATGTGACATGGCACCAGAGTTAAGTTAGGGTTTTTCAAAATTTTGACACACTGAGCTCAAAAGGTTCAGCATCACTGGTATAGAGTGTCGGCCTGCGGACTGAAGGGGAGTTCAATTCCAATCAAGGGCACATGCCCGGATTTTGGGCTCGATCCCCAATGTGCCTAGTGTGGAATGCAGGAGGCAGCAGATCAATGACTCTTATCATTGATGTTTCTATCTCTTTGTCCCTCTCCTTCCCTCTCTGAAATCAATAAAATATATTTTTTTAAAAAAAGAAAGAAAAGGAAGTGCTAATGTGTTTTAAATCTGGCTGGAGAAAATACGATAGCCAAGATGGAATTCCTCACAGTTTTCCCTGGAGGCGTAACAACATTCCTGGGAATAAAAGCCAACATGGTGGGGCAAAAGTAGGTTTACAGTTGTTCATATGGAAAATAACACAATAAATATGTTATAATACATGAATAAACTGTGTTTTGCATACTCATTACTTTTGCCCCACCCTGTAGTTGGGTACCAATCAGTAAACTTAACCTTTCAGTCAGCATCCTGTTAACTTCCACTAACTTGAAACTTTGAGTAGGGCTGTAAGTTTCCAGTGAAAAGGAAGAGGTATGGAAACAACCCAGCATTTACCCACTATTAAAGATAGGGAAGTGTGCTGATAAAACTTCATATAACTAACCTGAGTAAGGCAGCACTGCAATGCCCCCCACAGCCACGCTACCTGGAAGCTCCTGCAGTGATCCCTGCCACCGGAACAACCGTCTCCCCTAAATGTCCCCTAAATGTCTCATTCTCTTAGTTTGAGCTTGCAGCTTCAGGAAGAAGTGAGAGGAAGACGGCACCCAACCAGCTAAGAATTTCCATTTAGCCCAACAGTCAATGCTTTATCAATTAGTCCCTTTGCCCCTATCTCTTCAATAACTCCTCTATCCTTTTAATTCTATCCCACAAAAATTTAATCACGATTTCTTGTATCCAAAGGGGGGAGAAAAAGAAAAGATAAAACTTTACTTCATCCTATGTGTCTCTCCAACTATTTCCTTATTTTCCTTCCTCTTTAGAAGCTAGCTTCTTGCAAGAATTTTAATGTCAAATCTTCATTTCCTCACCACACTCACTATTCTATTCTTTGCAATACAGTGAGTTTTTTTATTTGTTCATTTTTTATCAAATCTAACAGATGCTCCATCCTTCTGGTTGTGCATTCCTTTTGTTAGAATTGCTCCTCCCTCAATTAGCATATGACTCACTTCTGGGTTTTTTTTTTCCCTTTGATTCCTTCTCCTTCTTAATCTTTTGCTCATGTTCCTTCTGCTGTCCTCCCTTTAAATGTTGGTATCATTCAGGGTTCCATTCTCAGTCCTGTTCTAGGTCAGCTCATCTGTTTCTACAACTTTGCTATATCCTCATGTGTTCAAGACCCAGCCCATATCTCAACTCACTGTTGAATCCCAGAGCCATGTAAACTCCCTACTGGACACTCTTTGTAGCCCACAGGCACCTCAAATTCAATATACCAAGAAAAGGAACTCATTACCTTTACCACAAAGTGCTCCTCCACTGAATTCCCAAGCTCAGTTAAATGGCAACACAACCCAATTAGCTAAGTTAGATTCCTGGCCATTAGGGCTGGCCTCCCCTCCCCCATTTACTAATATACCAAGTCTTCCTATTCCACCTATAAAATGTCTCTCTAGTTTTAATGCTACTGACAGAATTTATTTAGGTAATTCATTCACTCAAGAATCACCTACTAGTTATCATCAACTGTCCTGGATTACTAAACAGTCTCTCCTAGATTCTACTTTGACCCCCCTCTAACCTATTTTCCAGTTTGCATCCTGAATACTCTTTAAAAAATAATCCCCTAATTAAAACCCTTCAATGGCTCCTCATAGTTTTTAAGACAATGTCAACTTCCATAGTACAGCTTATAAGGGCCTTCAGAAGCTAGTCCCTGCTTATTTCCCTTGACCTGGTCCCTCCTCCTCCCTCCACTCACATTCAGCCAACAGACTCTCTACTTGTTTCTACCAACGTGCCCTTTCTCCAAGCCTGATTCCTTCTCACCTCCATGTTAAACGTCTATAGACCTGTAGGACTTATCTTAGGCATTAACATCTCCAGAAATCTTAGAACGGGTACCTCTCTGTTGAACTCTGTCACATCATAAGACAACTACCTGTTACCCTACTTGTTTCCTTTCTCTACTTCATTGGGAATTCTTTGAGGGCAGGGATCTAGTCTTAGTAAACTAAAAGATTGGTTTATGTTATAAATTGACTGCCATACAGAAGACCTGGCTATTTAATGAGTTAATAGGCTGAATGGTATTCTTTTGAATGTACGTAAAGTAAAAACAACTAATGTTTGTTAGTACTTTATGGCTTAGAACACATTAATTTTTGTAACAATCTCATTGGGTAGGTTGTACCATCAACCATATTTTAAGTGTAAAGAAACAAGACGGAGTTAACTGACTTGCCAAAGGCAGGACTCAATTCTGGGCCTCCTACATGTTAGGACTGAGACTCTTCTATCAAACAACCACATCTCTATTGAAATATGTAGAAGTGAGCAAGATAATTCACTCTGAAATAGGACTGCAAATCATCCTCTAAATGTGCAATTTAATCTTTGGACATAAAAAGGTAAATGAATTTTAAAAGATCTAATTTGAATTAATACCATAGTATTGCTTAAATTTTTCATATATGAAGAAACATCTCCACTTTTACCATTGTATTTAAATCTCAGAAATTGATAAAAATTTAATATCTGTGGTAGTTACAAGATTTATGTTTATTAATACAACAAATAGCTGAGAAGAGTCAGAAAGCTTCTTTCAAAAGTTGACAGCTTTATGCTCTGAGAAATGCCTAGTCATAGCCATCTTCTGGGTCTTAAGTACCTCTAGTATGCTTGCTAAACACGGTCACACATAAGCAGCAATATTACCAATTTCCTTTAACCTGACCTAGAATTATATTCTGCTTACCTTGATGTGCAAAGACCAAACTCAATCAGAACTAATTTCTCAAAAATTTTCTTTCAGAGATTAGGATCACCTAATGCTGGCCCTTTAATAGGAATATATCCTAATTCTTATAACCAATTATTATACCACATTTCAGAGTGAAAAAAAAAATAGCACTTTTTCTATCCAAATAATAGAGTATTAGTGTTCCATCATAAGATTTAAAATATCCAAACAATTGTTTTCAGTTCATTTTTGAGACATATATCAATAATTAAAAAACAACAACAAAATGAATACTTACAATATATCCTTGAAGTTTTCAAACACATACATATGCCGAAAACTGTCAATAGCTATTACGGGGCAATCTGCTGGGGTTTTCTGTATGTGCAGAAGAGGATGTCTAAATTTGTCACAGTCCGCGTGTAAGAAGTTTATTGCACCTTTAGAAGAAAAAGAATCGGGATAGATAGATCAGAATTTTCTTGATTGCATTCTCATAAGATTGCAAGTTCATAAAAAGTAACATACTAAAAAAAACACCAAAATGCTTTAGAGTAATACAGATCACAAAAACTAAAACCTAAATATTTCAACACTGAAAGGAGGTAGAATTTGAGCTCTTAGGGCAGAGAGTATAATTTTCTCATAAATTATCTGAACTCAACCTGAATTCATATGCTATAGTGAATTTTTCATTTTTCTTGCATGGATGCTCCTCTGCTCTGCAGGTTACCCAGGTCTGGAGAGCAAGTTCCTGAAACTGACATATAAACTGTCTTCCCCAGGCCATCTTCATTTCATCAAGGAGCCCTTCTGGTCCCTACTGGTTGATTTTCAATCTAATTCAACCTCCAAAATATTTACTAAGTCACTAATAAGGGTATAGCTCTATACAATGCCTTCAGTTTATTATGCTTGATTTTCTTCTCTAACTACAAAGGGAGAGTTGGTCATATCTCAAATTGTTTTTGAGGCTTTGGAGAAGTCCACAGAGAACGCACTTTCTTTCATTTAGAAATAAACATTAACCAGACTCTGTAAGTTATCTCAGCAATATATCTGAGACTGTCTATTAGGAATGGACCAGGCAAGTATCAATGTGCTAAAAGCAAGTGCCTAAAACTGACGGTGTCCAACTATGACCCCACTTTCCAAGCTATTTGATTTAAGGAGCTAAAACAGACATGGTTTATTTTAAAAAGCCACTGCTTCGTATATTCTCTCTACTACACCTCCCACCCAATGTTTACATGTAAATTCTGAGGCTGTAATGGGGGAGGGGTTGGGGAGAAAGAAACCAAGAGAAAAGATGAAAATAAACACCTTCATCTGTCTACCTTTTTCACTTATTAACTGTCGGGCTACTTCATTCTGGAATATTTCTAAACTTTCTGTATCTTCTTTCATGTGGAAGAGTATTAGAAAAGGCAGTCCTTCTTCTGTCAATTCCTGTGTAGAGAAGTATTTAATGAGAATTATCAGGCCTCTCCACTTGTAGCTGTTTTCTAAGTAGGAACAATTTAGAACTCAACCCAACATGCAACAATTGCAACATCCCAGGAAAAAAATAAGGCCCAAAGGTGTAAATAAACATTAGCCTTAATGGAGAAGTCCAAAGACATTTCCTGTACCTGAAGTACCCCGGCACTCAGAGGACTCACCCACTCATCCTGCTCGCCTGCAGGAATTGACTTGCCTTAAAGTAACCACTGGGCTGGGCCGTTAGCTAGGATTGGGTGAAGCCATGGCATTTGATAAATGAGTTGACCAAGGGAGAAACTGCTGGTTCTTTATCAAGATGTTAATTTTAGCGTGGAGTAGACATGTTTTCCCCTACAGATTTTAGGGTGGGGTAAACTGTCTTCACAGATAACACTGAAAAACTGAATGTACCAGCAGTAAATAAATCTTATTTTGCACACTTATGTTCATTTTAAGGTGTATACAAAAACTTAGACGAGCTGAAAAGTGTTTGATTCAGAACAAATAACAAAACTCCCATAACATAGCCAGTTTTCAACCAATACACAGTTTTCAACATTAAAAAGTACCCACCACTATGTACGTGTGTGTTTATATACCTTGTGGATATACATACACAAAAGCGTCTTGAAAATTATTAAGTGCTTTAAATTTTTCATTGTTATTGGAGAATAATATGAGAAATGTGATGACAGATTTTTTAAAAATATATTTTATTGATTTTTTACAGAGAGGAAGGGAGGGGATAGGGAGCTAGAAACATCGATGAGAGAGAAACATCGATCAGCTGCCTCTCGCACACTCCCCACTGGGGATGTGCCTGCAACCAAGGTACATGCCCCTGACTGGAATCGAACCCGGGACCCTTGAGTCCGCAGGCCGACGCTCTATCCACTGAGCCAAACCGGTCAGGGCGTGATGACAGATTTTAAACATTTATTCTCTCTAACAAATGCTAAGTTCTGACTCATAAGGATAAGTTCAGAATGGCCTAATAAAATTATTTCCATCAACTATCCTTTTGTGTGTCTCTCTGTAATTTAGAAACTGCCTCAGCAGAAAGCTCAAATGTCCTATACTTTATAAAAACTGAATCGGGAACCCATCTTATAGGACAAGAGTTTTCTTCTGGTTCCTAGTTCCATGTTTAAGCCTGTTACACTCATGTACAGAATAAAGTATAAAGTTTCTTATCACATTTACTTTTTAAAAAACTGAGATATAACTCGCATGCCGCCAAATTCACCATTTTAATGTGTTCAAACTGGTGGGTTTTATTATATTTACAAGGTCTGCAAACATCAACACTACCTAATTCCACATCATTTTCATCACTCCAGAAAGGAACCCCATACTCATTAGCAGTCACTCCCATCTTTCCTCCCTGACTCCTAGCATCACACTGATCTGTAAGTTGATTTAAAGTTTCCTCTTCCCCACTCTTTATCTCGTGGGCTCAGTTTTCTTTCTCTCACACACTGCTACTTTTCCCCATGGTCTGTCTTTGGACTTCTCTGCTCTAGCTTGGCAATTTTGACTAGTTCAACAATCCCAATCAGCACTTCTCATTGGTCCCTTTTCTCTCTCTCTCTCCATGCCCAGTTCCAGTTCAGAATCCACGTCTAGATTTCCAACTTCCTGTGTAATATCTCCATTACAACGTCTAACCAACCTTCAGCACTCAGTATTAATACACTTTCACTTCCCTATTTCCATTAGTATTTCTGCTCCTCTTTTAGCCCTTTCCTTTCAGGACTGAAGCCTTGTCTAGAAAACCATCCCTGATTCTGCCCCACTTCTGCCCAAAATGGAAATGAATTCTCTCCTCTGAATTCCCAGAACATTTTCCCAGTGCCCCTCAGGTGGCCTGGGACATGTCTTTATATTACATTATCTATATAAGTGAGCCACCAGACTGAACCCCTTAAACACAGAGAATCTTATTTCACTTCTCTTTTGCTCATAGATTTTTATGTGCAATAATGCGCAATCAACCTATGACATGAGACACAAATGTTTCTGAATAAATATAATTGGGAAAGGAGACTCAATAGTCACCTTTTAGAAAATGTAAGAGCTAGAAAGTTAAAAGTAAAAATAAATATAACATACTAGTATTACTTTATTAAACCAAAGTATGGATGAACTAACAACTATTAGGAGAAAAGTAATAAGTAGATTAGTAGTTTGAAAAAAAAATCTTTTTGCTAAACTAATTTACATACATTAACATAGCAGTTGGTAGTTTATGCTGCTTGGATTTTTAAGTTTCCCGTGTCCACATCAACATATTCTCTCCAGAGCAGGCATTAAAAGACTCAGGAGTGAGACAGTAAAACAACCAGGTTCAGACATTTCCCCACTGTCAGGTGTGGGGAACGTCTGGCCCGGGCTGTATAAGGCCTGAGAAAGCATTTGGGCTGGCCCTGCCAAGGCAATCGCAGGCGGAATTTGAATTTCAATAAATATAGGAGCTTTTTCCATAGCAACATAAATTTATATTAAGTGAATTATATTAACCGAATGATGTTATAAATATCCAAATGGCCCTTGGCAGAAAAAAGGCTCCCCACCCTGGAAATGATTGAGGGGTAGTTGGAACTCCTGTATTACTATTTAAGATTTTCCAGTCTATACCTTTAAACTCTACTTTTCAAACTATTCCTGCCAAAGCAGGTGAATAATTGTGACAAGTTACTAAATCTTTCTGAGCCTCTGAGGACTAACTGAGCTAACACAATAAAAATGTATGTAATTCAACCAAGCATACCTGAAGCCTAGAGAAGAAAAGTAGCAGCGATGTTCATTTGATAAATAAGCTAAGAAAGAACACAAGCAAGCAAGCTTTAATGGATCACAACCACACATTTATGCATTGTGTGAGGCTGCGTTTGTGCCACACTGAGAAGTTGAGTTCGCAGAGACTGTATGAACTGCAAACTTAAAATACTTAACGTCAGATTCCTTTATAGAATTACCATCTTCTGACTAAATGGTGATTAGGTGGGTGTGTTTACTATGTGATAATGTTTTCTAAAAATTGATTAGATTGGATTTTAAACATAGAGTGAAATTAAAAGAAAAATATATTTTGAACATAGTGAAGAACAGAGAGAGGCATCTCACAGACCTAGCCCCTTGTACATGCTCCTTGATATCTGACTTTTGTGTTTTGTTTTTGTAAGTTTGCTTTATTTCAGACACATGGAATCACTGAGGTCAATTACATGATAACTGATCATTGCTTTTCATGACTTCATTCTTTTAGGATAGAAAGCAATCAGAACAACCTTTAGATGGCAAAGAATTATTCACACTAAATAACTGATTGTAACTATGCTTCTAAAGGACACCCCCTAAACAAGAATCTTCCAACAGGGGTGGTTATCAGAATCCCGAGGCATTTTCAAGACTGTAATGACCCACTGACATTGCAGGAAATGCAACGGAGGAGTCCTGGGATGGCCTGGGTGAAAGCCACTGGCCTGTATTACAGAAATAGTTATGATGTCATTATGTTTGACTGTATGATTTTTATTAAAGGTTAAGTATGTGATAAAATAGTAAGAGTGGACAAAGTTTGCTTTTTCAGAAATCTGAATTAAAAAATTAAAAATAATAACCGACATTAGAAAGCCCATACCTCTCCATTTTCAAATGTTATTTCTCGAACAAGAGGAACGCATTTATCTTGAATCCAATTGTAAATCCCATCAAAATGTGTCATAGAGCCCAAGTATACCATATCTGGGGCAGAATGCTGTTACAAAAACAGAGACAAATACTGTATTAAACAAATCTAACCTGTGTTAGCAAAAATGCATCCTAGAGCCGTCTATATGAGCCCAGAAAATCAATAAGGGATACAAAAGCAAAAAACATGAAACTTCTGAGAAAGAGGACTATAAATAATAAAAAGCTGATAATATTGTGATTATTCACCCTGTGATCCCTAAGCCTTCTGCTTTTCCTTGGATTTGGGCTAATTAACTGTTTATCAGTATCTTCATCAATGGCAGGCAGGCATTGTGAAAAAAAGTTATTAAAAAAACTAAGTTATCTATCCTTAGAGTTGAAGATATTAGAAGAAAATATGGAGACTTCCAGTGAAAAATACAAGACTATGTAAATCTAGGGCATGGCTATCTCTAATATTTATTATCTATACTGCAGGGGTCCTCAAACTTTTTAAACAGGGGGCCAGTTCACTGTTCCTCAGACCGTTGGAGGGCCGGACTATAGTTTAAAAAAAAACTATGAACAAATTCCTATGCACACTGCACATATCTTATTTTAAAGTAAAAAAACAAATGTTTTTGGCGGGCCGCATGTGGCCCACGGGCTGTAGTTTGAGGACCCCTGATCTATAGTATCAACTTCCATATAGACTCAAAATCAATATTTATGAAGTACCTAAAATGATGGTAAGAATAACAGCTAACATTATCTGAGTAAACTTGCCATGTCCAAACACTGTTGTGAGCACAGTAAAACCTTGACATAACAACTTCAGGCAAAGGGCTATCTGTTAAAGCTGGAAGTCCATTATATAATAAAGTAGGTTTTCCGAATGGGTATGTTAAAACACTGACAAATTAGTTATTTGTTTTTACTTATGTAGACACGTTTATGTATTTAAAATTAAGTATGTATGGAAAGTTTAATTTCACAGAAAAGTTTTCTATATGTATTACTGTAATTTTAAATTTATACTGAATTGGTCTAGTAAATGCTAACATTTGCCAGTCACTGCGAGTAAATAAATGCACACAGCTGGGGTGTGGCTTAATGCACGGTGGGACACTGGCCAGCACTTGTAAAACTGCTGCAGAAAGTCACATCAGGTGAAAACAGAACCAATTACCAAGTGCGATGCAGTGTGAGCATGTGCTAATGTTTACGAGCGGTGACTTTTGGATTTAAATATGTAAACTATAGTTGTAGATATATAATATTCATGTCAGTGAAATTACTACAGTGTTTCTTCTAACATATGGCTTATTCACTAAAATTTGTTAAAAATAACAGTGAATTAATAACAATAATTAAAAAACCCTGTTAATTTAATTATAAGCAAATCTTGGTTAAAAGCATTTTTAAAATTAACAGGGTATTAATTTTCACATAAGGAGATACAGATCAGAATTTTTGTCCGTTAAATCAAGGTCTGCAAAATGGAGGGTTTACTGTGCCTTAAATATGTTGACTCATTTAATCCCTGAAGTACCCCCTAAAGCAGGACCATTATTATCATGGCTGCTTTTACTAATGAACTGAAACACAGAGAAACTAAGAAACTTCCCCAGAGTTATACTCCTAGGAAAGTGGAAGATTTGACATTACAACTCAGCCTCACTCCAGAGCCCATGCTCTTTACAACCAAACTACATGGTGAGACACTCTACTGGAGTCTAGAGAAGGGCACACTATGTAAGCTACTCCTAAAGACAGGCCCTTGCAAAAAAATAGAGGCAAATACTTATCTGAATTCAGAATAAGAAATGAGTTTTCTAAATAAAAACCTCATTCACGTGACTACATAAACATTAAAAACTTCAGTGTGTCAAAACACTGCAAACATTAAAATGAAAATTATAAATTTGAAAAATACAGATTCTATTTTTTGTTATGTTTGAAAAACTGCAATGACAAACAATTTATGAATTTAATTTATATTTAAAATTATACTACAAAAAAGCAACTTACCCCTGGTGGTTTGTAGATTATACTGTCTCCACTGAATCTTTCTGGTTTTGAAACAGTCCTAATAGGAAGAGAGAAGTAGTACTAATAAGTTTTAAGAAAAATAATAGCAGTAATACACCTGAATGAAGAAGAATTAGTTAGCTGTTTTGCAATGTATGAATTATCTATTTGAAACATATACTTATCCATCATGTTTCCTACTTATGACTATGCACTAAACAACTAAAGCATATATTTTTAAAATTTATTGAACAAAAATTTAGCACAAGGGAGATTTTTTAAAGGGAAATTTTAGTTTCCTGCTTTTGTGACTCCGTATTTTATAAGTTTGGATTGGTAGTTTTAGCACTAAAATGCTATTTTTAAACCTAGACTGTAACCACTAACTGGGATCGAGGTCATTGATGTGGTCCCGTAGACCAATCAAGAAACACATTATTTGCTTGTAAGTCAGACTCATCCATGAATTTTCTACTTTTTACTTTTAACATCTCAGCCAAATTGACACACTCTCAACCAACATACTTACCCAAATGCAGAAAAGAAGGCACAATCATCGTGCAAAATATTCGCTACTTTTTGAAAAACTCTATAGTGTTCTGAATCCATTTGCTCAAAATAGCCAATAATATTTCTTTTGCTGCGCTGTAAAATAATGTAATTATTTTACAAACATATGCAGTTCTATAAACATGTTATTTCATTTACCCAGCTTGTTCAATTATCTCCAAATGAAGTATGACTATAAATACACATTTGACTTAACACCTAGTCCAAAACTATTAAAGATTACATTGGTTTGAAAGCAATCTTCACTATAGTCTAATGTAAATATGAACATTTCCTTCTAGCATTTTATGTTAAAATTTCAATAAATAGATAATTATATGACAGTCTTTTCCTAATTAAAGTGACTAATTCTAAAGTATTTTAAACTAGAACATCAATTCATAACGTGTGACTGACTGTAGGTAGAGACTCCCCCATGGGTCTCTCACACTGCTACAAACTGCCCAACTCCAACCACTCTTTACCAGCACCATTTCTAAGGGTTGTGTTTGCAGCAGCAACACTGAGGTATGAGGTAATGTTTCCCTCCGGAACAGAGAGCAGGCTTCTTACTAGCACCAACATGGGTGTTTCCGGAGCCCAGAGTTCTCCTATAACACAACTCACTGTACACATAGGCATCTAACCGGACCCTCTGTGTCACCTCCGTAAGACACGGGGGTCAAAGAAACAAATGCAAACATGTTCACACTGGTGGCTGTAATGTGAGCAATAAAGCCCTTTGTTACTGACCCATAAGCCTTATATCTTTGTCATCCATAAAACTACAACTGCTTAACATATTAGCTTGTAAGTAGGATACAAATAAAATCTCAAACCTGACAATGACAATCTAAAGCCCAAACGCAATTGTTTTTATTTTATTAAACACAACTTAGTGTACAAAGAAAAGGGTTTGCTAAGCTTATTACTAAAGGGGGCTATTTTACAGGACACTAAAACACATATCAAAGAGCTGATATGGGAGTAATCAGAGCAGATACCTGGAGGATCTCCACCAAGGAACACATGGAAATTTGGTTGTGTAGGCCTGCCATTAGCATCTATATCTTCATAATTCAGGCTACCCTTTGACCTCAATAATTCAAATTAGTGCAATTTTACTGTATGCTATACATTTTACCCAAAGGGTCAATAAAACATTAGCATTTCCCTTGAGAAATAATTGAAGAAAAACTCAATTTGCTAAAAGTATATATATGTCAAATCCATTGCAATTAACTATAAGAAAATATACAGATTCCTTGATTACATAAGAATTTGTTTACATTAACTACACAAAGCAATGTTCATTTGATCCAGCAAAAATTAACCACTTACATCAAGAGTGGTGACTTCTACTAAGTCATGCAGTTCTTGAACGGGGTCACTTTTTTGTTGCCTGATGTAATCTGCAAGTGCTTTCACTGACCGCTGACCCCTGTACTCTCTCTTCATCATCATCCCATTACGAAACAATTTGAGGGTTGGGTATTTGCTTATCCTGTATCTCTGGGCTATATCAGCTAAAAGAATGAAATGAAAAGAAAAAAATTTAACTTCACTCTCGTACTTGATCTGGGTAAGTCCATTAGTCAAACAGTCTAAATTCTTACAGTGACTTAGTGAAGACATTTTGGTTCAATAGTTATTTTTCAGTGTTAGAGAAAAAATATTAATCCTGATACGTTTGTACTGGTTAAGAAGGCAAGATCTGGACATGTGTTACCTGGTTTAAATCCCACATTTGCTATTTACTGGCTCTTTAACTTGTAACTCAAATCAACTATCTATGCCTTAGTTTCTCATCTGTTAAGTAAGAACAATAATTTCTACCACACAGGATTGTTTTAAGGACTAAATAAGATAATACAAGTGCATGACACAGTAAACTTTAAATAACTGTTAGTAAACATTATCATAAATATATTCCAGAAAGGAATTAGAATGCACAAAATGTCAATTTTGAAAATATGCAAATTTTATGTAAACTAATACAATAAAACCCAAAACTCAGCAGTATACACACAGTGACACAAAATAATAAGCCCTTTATTATGACCTATAGATATAATCTCAGGAAATGACAATTCTTTTCCTGTGTCATTAAAACCTCTTTATAGTCTCAAAATAAGAACTTAAATCAAGATGTATGCTGATGTCATTTTTTTAGGAATCACAATTACTAAGATGCCTTATGTCATATATGAAAATGATAAAAAGATGCATTGAATTTTTAGAATAAAGGTGACCTGGGAGAGCACTGAAGTGGTCTAAAACAGGTGGAATTCTTTTTCTTAACTGAGCAAAAATGAAAGCAAAATTCTAAAATGGTGACACAAAACACCAGGAAAATTGTCTAACCCGCCTTCATTTCTAGTAGTTGTAAAACAGAAACAAAACACAACAATTAGAATGGCAAAAACATTTCTGCTGACCACCTTAATTTTCTAGGAGATTTGATGGTAGAAACAACTATAGAGGGAGACTAGTAAGGAAGCTACTGCAATGGTCCTGGCAGAAGTAACAAGAAGTCTGTCTACAAACTTAATACGGCAACCTTTAGGTTGTCTTAAAATTCTACTTATGGATAGAAAAAGATTAAGTAACATTTGAAAACAGGGGAGCAGAGGCTTGCTAAATCCTCAAACGACATCACGTACAGCAGATACGTGCTGCACAATTATGTGGCTGTTAATTATTAAAAAGCAATAGCCTTAAAATTACATTGATCAATAATCTCAGACATAAAGGCAACTTCTTACAAGCTTTGGTCAAAGGTGATTTTAAAATAATTACAGTGTGACATTTTAACAATATAACAAAGAATGACTTAAGGGGTATAATAATTTTTTTTATTAACTGGATAGATCAAATGTTAAAATGGATGTCAAAAGAATTGAAATTACAGAAGGTTAATAGCTTGCTGATTGGAAAATTAGCATGTACTTTTGCTTCAATGGTCACTTATTCTCCTTGATGGGTTCTGCCTGCCTGCCTACCTCAGCCATGCCCAGCAGGGTCCAAACCGGGAAACTGTCCCAAGCGCTGTCTCAGCAGTGTCCACCCGGCCATGATTATCCATGGCAGACAGTACAAAGAGGCAAGAGGTTTCAACAGATAGGGCTTATGTTTTTGTGATTCCAGGATGAGGATCACTGCTACATGTATCGTTTCTCACTCCCAAGTCATGCCTTCCCCTCAATGAGGAAAAAAAACAAAAATAAAAACACAACAAAATAAACCCTAAACGAAAATATAGAGAAAGCCTAGATGCTTATTCAGGACTCAAGTTCAGTCTACACATCCAAGTTCTGTTTTATGCACATGAATTCTTTACCATAGCTTTTCTTATTCTTTTTAAAAACTTATTCTATTGAAATATATTTAACATATAACACTGCAAGTTTATGTGTAAAACATATTGGTTTGATACATAACTGACATTTCTTCTTTTGTGGTGGGAATAATTAAGATCCAGTCTCTTAGCAAGTTTGATGTGTGTGTGTGTTTTAAATTTGTATTGATTTCAGAGAGGAAGGGAGAGGGAGAGAGATAGAAACATCAATGATGGGAGAGAATCATTGATTGGCAGCCTCCTGCACGCCCCCTACTGGGGATCAAGCTCACAACCCGGCCACGTGCCCTTGACTGGAATCGAACCTGGGACGCTTCAGTCCGTAGGCCGATGCTCTATCCACTGAACCAGACCAGCTAGGGCATGTCTTAATGCCTCATTTATGCATAGCTCTTATAAAGCTTCTCAATTTGCAATGTGGAAGGTTAAAGGTAGTGCTGGAAAGAAGACAGGTAAGAGTAACTTGGATATTTGGGAGCAAGATCTTGCCTAATTCAAGGAAATTCAGCGAATCATTTCTGAATGTCCCTTGCCATACAGCCTATAGCCACTGGAGGTCAGCAGAGAACCCAGTCTCACCAGGGGCAGATGATGGGACCACTAGGGATGATTCATCACCACTAGGGATGAATTCTCCCAAACTCCCCAAATGAGAAGCCTGAAGAAGATGAGATAAAGTGAGATGATCCACAGCTGAAGCAAGGGTTTCAACTGTGTGCATATGTAGAAATTTTGGAAAACAATGACAATTACAAAGAAGAAAAGAAGCATTTGTAATACAACCACCATTGGAGAAAATGACTATTAATGTTTTGGTTATATTTTGCTAACTTTGAATAAAAGTTGCTTAACTAGCAGTGACCTTTCAATTGAGAAAGTAATAAGCTGAGATTAGTCAAATAATAAAATGCCAGCATCGATACTTGCAGAATGGGTATCAGCAGGTTGGAAGAAAATCCTAGAAAGAGTAACATTCTTTAATCAAGGGTATTACCAACACTCTTAATGGCACAGAAGCTGCTATCCTATATAATAAAAGGCTAATATGCAAATCGACCAAATGGCCGGTCACTATGATGTGCACTGACCACCAGAGGGCAGACGCTCAATGCAGGAGCTGCCCCCTGGTGGTCAGTGCACTCCCACAGAGGAAGTGCCACTCAGCCAGAAGTCAGGCTCAGAAGCCAGGCTCATGGCTGGCAAGTGCAATGGTGATGGCGGTAGTGCCTCCATAGCAACGCTAAGGACATCTGACTGCAACATACCCCAAGGGCTCCCAGACTGTTAAAGGATGCAGGCTGGGCTGACGGGACTCTCCCCGCACCCCCCCCGCCCCCAGTGCACAAATGTCATGCACCGGGGCCTCTAGTCATTAATAAAAGAAAAACCAACCTTAGGAAGTCTGGTGCATTCTTAGTGTTGCCCAATTCCCCCTTTGGAAATGACGTTATTAATCCCCAGCAGCTTCAAGTATGACACAAAATGACTCAGGTGTTAGCTACTTTGAGGATTGTCTTATTTAAAGGTATCTTTTCCAAAGCCACACCCCTTTTCATGGT
>NW_006286678.1:1484585-1494782 GCF_000327345.1 Myotis davidii | reverse complement strand
GTGCTGCTCAGCCAGAAGCTGGGCTCATGGCTGGCAAGTGCAGCAGTGGTGGCGGGAGCCTCTCTCGCCTCTGCAGCAGCACCAAGGATGTCCGACTGATGGCTTCCGGACTACGAGAGGGCACAGGCCAGGCTGAGGGACCCCCCCACCCCCACCCCAGGAGCGCGTGAATTTCGTGCACCGGGCTTCCAGTTGTATAGAAAAACACAAAAATCAGTAACTCAGAATTGGAAAGGGATGCACAAGAGTAAGATTTCGAATGTAAAATTGTTTCAGGATTACTTGAACAAAATTACTTTCCTTTTTAGGAACAAACTTACTTTCCATGTTATTATCATACAATAATATGATAAAAAGTTTGTATCTAAGTAAGTCTAAAATAGTTCTTATAACAGATATAAAAATTCTAAGTGATAAGAAAGCATTATGTTGTAGTTTTGGGTGTTTTTTTTCCAGTTATAGGTAAAAGTGTGACTTATAATTCCTGACAATTTAGATTTGACAAAATATTGCAGGAATACTTTATTGTACTGTTGGAAGATAATGAAATAATCTACTTAAAGTATTAAATGTAGTATGTACAAAACGAACAGTTCATATATGCTGGCTAGTATTTATTACTCATTTATCCATCCATTTATTCAACAACTATTATTGAAATACTACTACATGCTAGGCACCATTCCTGATGACACTCCAGCATCAGTCTGAGCTCAAAATTCTCTTTCTACATTTCCCAACTTTTTGGGGGAGATGCAGGGAGGTGGCAAGGTGGTGGAGGAGGGAATTAAAGTGGCTACATCCAGCTCATACACAGAAGCAAAAGGGCTGACTAGGTAAAATCAGCCTGTTATATCCCTCTTGCCTTCTTTCCTACCCCAGTTCTAAGTTCTCAGCCTATTTACCTTTACCTTTCAACAAAAAAAGTCCTAGGAAAGGCATATAAAGTAAGGTCAAGGGAAGGCAGAAAGCACTCTATTGAATGCTGCTAGACAGAAAGAAGTGCAGGCAGCAAATCAAAGAAGCGTTTCCTATAAGTATGTACTCACATGGGGTTTCCTGATAAACTAGTAAACTGGCACAGAGGACTTCAGAAGGATTCCCAACACGTTCTAAGGAATAAGTCCATGCATTGCCACCCATTGGAACTACCTTGAAAATACTCACTTGGAATGTTTTATGAAAATTAGTCCCATTACACATTTTTATATATGAAAGTGGGCGATTTCATAAGCAACAAAATGGCCTCAATTACCATGGCTCATGGGAGGTTTTCACTGAAAAACTGAGGGAGAGATCTCTGGTCAGTTTCCAAAAGCTATAGAGTGGCTCTAAGTATTCCTCAAAACGCCAGTAAAAGTCCATTCAAGAAAATTTTAAACTCAATGACTGCTGAAGGCCTTTATCATAGTGAAACTCAGCAGAAACTACAATTAACAACATCACAGTACACCTGTACAGTACAGATGTAAAGCTTCTTTCACACACAAACAAACACACACACACACACACACACACACACATCTTCTCAAAATCTCTAGAGCAACAAGGCCTCCCTCCCTTGTGCCTCTTTTCTTAACCAATGACAAATTACAGGTTCAGTGATTTCTTTTTATAACAACTTCCTATTTTGCAAATATTCAAACGTATTGTGTTTGGTTCACAGCTCTATCAGAAAAGATAAAAAATACCCTCACCTAAATTTAACATTTTACAATATTTAGTTACCATGTTTCTCTTTTTTGCTACACACACACACACACACTTTTTATGGCAAGTGCTGAAACAAATTGAGGGATTTTTTTTTTTTTAAGTAGCTTGCCCAACTCCATATGACAGTAAGTAGGGGGCTTCTGATTCTACAACAAAAGATTCTACCTTAGTAGAGAGCTGGGCCACACAGTACAGAAACAAGAATAGAAACAATAATAGAAACAATAATACCACATACAAGTTAATTATCTATATGCTTGCCCTATGATATTTTGATGAAAAAACAAAATAAATTTTTTAAATCCTTCACGCAGACAAAATGGAAAGTAGTGTTATAAGAATAAAAAAAGTAACTATTAACATTTTGAGCAAGGTCACTAATACTTTTTTGATTTGTTCTCCACTTGAAGCAGAGCATTTTTGAAAAAGAAGTGTATATGTGTAGGAGAGGTGGGGATGAGACAGTTTCTTCCAGACTTCCTACTGAGGTACTTACAGTGCTGATCACAATCAACTCTGGCAAACACTACTTGATTTTCACTTGGATATTCTTCCTTAATCACATTGGAAGCTTCCTCAAAAATTGGATGCAACATCTGGCTGAAACGACACCTATGCACAGAGAAGGATACCAATTAAAACTGAAAAGTAGACTCAATAAAATTTTATTTCAGCTATTATCCATTGATATTTAGCATATATACAATAAATAGCTTTTCAGACAATCCTGAATTAGGGATGAATTAATTTAGGGATGAATCCTGATGTCATTCATTGGAGATGAAGACAACTTTTTATTCAAAGATTGTCCAAGTAACTAAAATATTTTGGTTTATCTTTTCACCTTAGGAAAATGGCCAATATTATGGAACACACAGCTAAAGCTCTCACATAAAGGCCATGAAACAAGCCTGAAATACACCCTCTAAGATATATCTACTGGCACTTGCAACTACTGAGATTTAGACATTTATAAAAGAAATTAGTTTCCTCTAAATAATGAATATACTTTTAGACTACTGTTCAAAATCTCTAGACCAATTCAGAACTAGTTCAATCTAATTTTAGAGGCAAGTTAGCATACTATATAAATAAGTTATATGAAAGGGACATATAGTATACAATGAACTGCGTCCCCTCAAAATTTATCCCTGGCTAAAATGGGCTTTTGTATCTATAAACATGTTAAAAATACTAAGTCCAGGAGAAAAAAAATCTTAAATTCCTAAACAAGCCTTCCTGTCTATTTTCCTTTGTCATTTTGTTTGCTTTATTTTTACTTTTAAAATGGGGCACAAACCCCACAATCAATATTCTAGAAACCCAACACTCTAATTCTGACTTAATCAGGCAGACCATTTCACAAATAAATGCTGTGGGTCATTAAAGGGACCTGATAAGAAAGACAAAAGAACCAGAATCAGCGTACAACCAGCTGGGTTAGAATGGTCATTCTCATATGAAAAAGGTATTGAGAATTTGTTAATAAAAAAACACACCTATAATTGTTACTCTTTGCTTCCAGAGCCTTTTCCAAAGAAATTTACTTAAATGAAGCCTATGAACTCTTTAATCCATATATGATCAGGTCATACATATTAACTATAATTCAACAAAAATATTATAAAGCCTGTGAAAGGATGCAAACTTTATACTTCCTCCCTATTTCTTTTTGTATATATCTCTTCTCACCCACTCACCTGACTTCCTAAGGAGATGTCCTAGAATATATCAAGGAGACAAATCTGTATCTTCAATCTCTTGCTTTCAAGTGGCTCTTTCCTCTTTTAGCATTCTTAAATCTCTCCCATCTGGGATAGGTGGGTGGGGTCTGTGGACATCAGGGACCGTGTCTTATTTGACTACATATTCTAATAAGCATTTCAATAGATGTCTGTTAAATGAATAAACTGAAAGAATGGAAGAACTAGAGAGACTAAGACTACAGGTTTGTGGGTTCCTACAGTTTGTTAAAAATAGGGTGCTGAAGGAAAGAGAAGACAAGGGGTAGAGATTGTGTGTTTTTTAAATATGTTTTTATTGATGTTAGAGAGAGAAGAAGGGAGAGGGAGATAAGATAAACATCGATTGGCTGCCTCCTATATGTCCCCCCACCAGGGATTGAGCCTACAACCTGGGCACATGCCCTAAATGGGAATCGAACCCAAGACTTTTGGTGCACGGGAAGATGTCCAACCAACTGAGCCACACCAGCCAGGGCAATTAATAGTTTTTTGAAGAAGTCGGTTATGGCCTAGTAAAGAATCAGTAGACAGGTTCCTGGCTTAAGGACAAGATAAACACGTACATTAAGAACACCTTTTTTCTGGATTGTCCAGTTTGCTACCTAGTAAGCATTTAAGCACAATTCTTATTTAAAGTAGGATCTGTTTTAATACCAGAAGGCAGAAGGGGAAGGTGAAATACAAGTTCAGTTGTAATATTACTAAACTTTCATATACATGTAAAGTTACATTTATAAAAGTAACATAACAAAAGTAATATATCTATTAAAAGGACCCTAAGAGTCATTTGAATCCAACCTAATGCTTGAATTAACCCTTTACAAATCAACCAAATGGGTAGAAGTCTTTTTGTGGGAACAATTTGGGGACGCTTAATAGTATGATCTAGTGAAGAAAAATAAGCTTTGGAGTCAGACATACCTGAGTTTACATTCCAGTTCCATCACTTACTAGCCATATGACCTTTCTGAGCCTCAATTTCCTCAATCTAAAATGGAAATTAAATACTTGCCTGCAGGGTAGTTCTGAGCATTGAAACCAATGTATGTAAAGAGCCTGGCCCATAACAGCATTATTAAGTACCTCCTAAGGTTTACTATCTTCTGAGGCATATCAGTATTTTTAGGCAGCTCTGTTATAGAATTCTTCCTTAAACTGTGTCACATGCATATCTTCCAGAGGGAACTCAGAACTAGCCTTTGAGGCTATACAGTATATGTCTATGTCCTACAGCCAATTACCTAACTTTTTTTCAGTTGAATGAAAAGAGTACTAATTCAGGAATAACTCGAGATATTTGAGGGGATAATATGTCTTCCCAAGTAACTGCAATTAGCCCACATTTCCAATTCAGTTTTTGCAACAAGGTCAGTGGCACATACTAGATCTCTTTCTTACAACACATAAAATCTCTTAACCAAAAGAACTGCGTTCTAGTTTTAACTCTGTCACAATCTAGTCAGGTAAGCTTGGGAAAATGTTCCTCTGGATCTTAATTTTATTCTTAAGGGACTGGACTAAATAAGCTTCTACCTAATTTACCTTGAAAATGCTACCTCTATTATATATTTTATCAATGGCATTTTCTCTGTATATCTTAAACATTTGTTCATTAATCTAGCATTCATTCAGTAAGTATTAATGATATATTTATCTGCCAAGTACTATGCAAATTGCTTGGGGATTAATGGTGAAAAAAGACGTGATAACTTCTTACAAAGCTAACAATAGTAGGGAGCTACTAGCTACACTAGAGCATATGAGTGTTATGGTTGGGTAAAGACAGGGTGTTGTGGGAAGATATAAAAAGGGTCCCTAAACTGACCTGAGAGGAGGAAGAGTAACCTAAAGAAAGTGACATCTAATCTAAGGCATGAAAGATGATTAAAATTAAAGTAAGTAAATAAGTAGATAAGAGAAGAGTGAGCCATTCAGGCAGAGAAAATACCATGACTAAAAGTGAGGAAGACTATAGAATATTACAGAAACGGAAAGACCTTAAGTATAACTACAACAGAATAGAGAGGTGGGGAAAGCAAGAGGTAATAGCTATAGAGGTAGAAGGAACCAGGTTATCAAGTAAGAGACTTAAGTCTACTTAAAGAAAATCATTTAGGGTTTTAAGATGGGGTAAACTGATCCAATTCGCACTTCAGGAAAGGCCACTCTGGCTTCCTTTGTAGAAAACAGAATAGAGACACAGAAGACTAGAGGCAAAGAAAATAAATTAGGAGGCTGTCCCAGGAATCTAGCTAAATTGCAGGGCTATGGTCTGAAATAGGGTAGTGCTAACTAGTAGGTGGTTAACCTAAGAGGGCCAAATAAGGTATAGACTGTTTAGGAATAAGGATTATGTATGTGAGTGTTTCAAACTTCTCTCTAGCTGAAACTCCGTCCTGTCCCATCTACTACCTATTATGCTCTTCCTCTAGATGCTGGTAATACTGAGTAAGACTATCTCTGCCCTCAAAATTTGCTTGCTAGGACACAAAGATAAGACAGAACAGCGTAGTAAGAAAAAGAAAGTGGTACACACAGTACTACAGGAACATAGCAGAGAGAATCTGATTCAGACAGGGAGGGAGGCTTCCTAGAAGTAGTAATAGATGGTATATATTTTAAATGTCAATATTATTTTTCCTTCTAAACTTGCCACACCGACATCCTCACTTCCAAACACTGCCGTATTTCCTCAATCAGGAAAAATACAGAATTGCAATGTGTACTCAAATTTGTGTGGGGGAGGGAGAGGGGAAAAGGGGAAGAGAGGGAGGGAGAAAGAGCGAAAGAGAAAGAGAGAGATTTGAGTCTTTATGTTACCTATTTTTATTTTAAGATGTAGGATAATGAAATCAGGTATATATCTCTCTTAAAACACAAATGCTCACCAAATTAAGCTACTTCATTTGTGAATGAACCTTAATTGATTTTGTATACAGAATATTATCTCACAAAAAAGAAAGGCTTTCCCACTAACCCCTTTCTAACAAAGAAAAATTCACCTTTACCAAGTTTAACCACAGAAATAAGATTACTTACCAGTCAGCATAAAAATTTACTAAAGCAACATCAGCATTTCCTGAAATTGAAAAACAAAACCAAACAACCTAAGTTATTTGTGTCTGCATAATTTTAATATAATTAAAGATGTGGTTTTCATCGTGGTCTGTTTCCACTGTAAGGGTCCACTAAAAAGACACAATGACAATTAAGTTACCTCTTGCTCAGAAACCCATACATATAGTCATAGACAATTGATATTATTTGTAGGAGTCCCTGTTCCTTCTCTCTATATATCCTGCATCTTTAAACCTTCATGGAATGAATATAAAACAAAAGGGAATCAGACCCAGATCAGGCAAGTAAGCTAATAAATAGCCTACTCTCATAAAAAGTGAAGTAGAATGATCTGGATTTTAATAATCCACTTCTGATCTTAAGAAAAACTGAGAATTAGTTCTGTAAGTAAAATCCTATTTCATAGAACAGACCTGAATAACCAAGATCTGATGCCCTACCTAGTTGCAACAAGTAACCTGCTGCTAATAAATGTACTGTTTCCTCTCCACACAAGTTATTCTCTGTTGCAAAAATAACTTAGTATCACTTGCGTATCCATATATGAAGACATCAGAAAAAAATATTTGTTCCTTTCCCCTAAACCTAATACAAACAGAAACTCCTCAAGTACTCACAAAAATAAAACACGAAGATATTCTAGAATTTGGAAGAATAAAGAAGTGAGAATGTGAGAGTTTCAATTCTCTTCTTCCTCTTTTACCTTTTCCTTATTCTCTAAAGCGGTGGTTTACAAGCTGTGGTCCCCTGACCAAGAAGCACCAGCATCACACAGGAATTTAGAGAAATGCAAATTCTTAGGTGGAGTCAAGCAGTTTCTATCAGAAACTGAGGGTCAGGCCTACAGTACAGATAGTAATAAGTCCTCCAGGGGATTCTGATATATGCTAAAGTGTATAGAACCAGTGCTCTAAAGAGATCCCATAAAGTGGGGGTAGACTTTTAGCATTTAAAACCAGTTCCAAGAACTTAAAACAATGATGATGCTCAATGAATACACCCCTTTACCTCTATTGTTTTTGGTTTTGTTCTGTTTAAAGCAGTGGTTTGAAAGGAGTGCTTAAAAGAACCATTTGTACACATGGTAGATTTTCCAATCTGCTAAGTTGTGATCTCCACCTTTCCTCTACTACCTTTAAGAACAAGAATGTTTTCCCCAACGTTAACTAAACACTGTCAGGGAGCAAAGCATTCAGTAAAAACACTTATTAAACTTACTTGGATCAGTGACAATAAAAGAAATCAGAGTAGGTGACTTAGTTAAAAGTTTAAAAAGACAAAAATTTTAGCTGTGTCCTAAAGTCATTAACATTTAGTACTGCACAGTGAAAACTACTGGCCTCTAAGTAGGCTTTTAGAAAATACTTTAAGAATTGTTAGGAGTGGTATTTATGAAAAGGCAAAGAAATAAAACAGGACTATAAGTTTACTTTACTTGTAACACACTTCAAGAAATTTTATTAAAAACTGAAACCAACAGTGCTTTAATTCAGTAAACTATAGAATTAATCAGAATGCTAGCTCTTCAATTGTTCCAGATAGATTATACACAAAAACAAAATAGAATCTCAATGAACTCTTTATAGAGCAGAAAATATACTTAATATCAAGGTACTTACTTAAAATGTCATCTATATTTTCTGTATCAAGACTTGTTATTTCAGTTGTTACAGGAGTAAAAACCCAAGTTATCTGGAAATTTCAAAAAAGTGAAATTAATAAATGTTTCCACAAGAGGCAAAAAAATCTAAAGAGAAAATTTATGAATAAAGTTGGTTCCATTTGTGAGTTACAAAATTGGTTTTAAGCATTATTGTCTACTCTAACCCTTCACTAGATCAATGAAATTGGAGAAGTACAACTTCTAAAGCCTGGAAACTGGTCGAATAAGACTTCCTATGCTTTCAAATACATGAAAGAGGTTAATCCTAAAAAATTAAGTAAATTAAGAATTATTCATTCTTTTAACACTTTCAACAACTTTATCTCTGTAGCAACACAAAGAAAAAAATTGCCAGATGATTTTCAGTTTTGAAAGAATATAAAACCAAAGCTAAGTTTGCTGATTCTATCCTACCATGCTTCTAAGACAAAACAAAATAATGAAGAGAATTAAAAAAGATTTCAAATTGTGACCCAAAAGCCCCTCTTGCCTCATCTTCATTACTGGTGGTAAAAATATGTTAAGTGGTAGACTATTAAAAGGAGAATAAGAATGTTCTACTTCCACTTTCATGCCTGAAACATAAAGTTCAAAGTTACCAAAGAAAATCACAGCTCGCTATCCACAAAACAAAGAAAAAATACAATGTTAAACTAAACTAGTAACTGTTCACGTATTTAAAAAATATATTGTGTATTTTTATCTTTATGTGCCCATCTTTTTTTTTCTTTTTTAAATATATTTTTACTGATTTCAAAGAGGAAGGGAGAGGGAGAGAGAAACAGAAACATCAATGATGAGCTGCCTTCTGCACAACCCCTATTGGGGGTTGAGCCTGCAACCCAGGCATATACCCCTGACTGGAATCAAACTCACGACCCTTTAGTCCACAGGCTGACGCTCTATCCACTGAGCCACGCTGGCCAGGGCTATGTGCCATCTTTAATACATTATGTGTTCTGAGGCCTGGACAGTTTATTTGTTCAAACCAGAGTTAGTGTTCGGAAATTCATTCACTGAATCATTGCTCTTTATTGAATGACAATTAATGTCAAGCCTTAAGGTACTAAACACTGCAATTTGCCCATCCATTTCATGGACACTTCAGTACTCATAACAGTTACAACTCAGAAATTTTATAATTCACCTACAGTTCAAATGGTATCACGAGACATGCTGATGCTGGTATGTAAACAAGCCCAGCTAATTATTTGAAATATTTCTATAAATTTATTTTCTTTATTATTTTTTAAAAATTCTCACTCAAGAATATTTTTTCCATCGATTTTGCCTGGAAGGTGATGGAGGGGGAGAGAGAGGAAGAAACAACAATATGATAGAGACACATCAATTAGCTGCCTCCCACATGCCCCAACTAGGCTGGGAATCAAACCTCTGACCCAGGTATGTGCCCTTGACTGGGAATCGAACCCACGACCCTTTCGTGCACAGGCCTACCCTCTAACCTCTGAATCACATCAGCCAAAGCTAAATTTATTATTTTCTTAGAAAAAGCCTAGGAATAACACTAGTCTTATTTTCAAGTTACCACAATAGTGTAACCAATAGCTAAGTAGTATTTCTTTTAGCAACCAATAAATTATACTATCCTAAAAGTAAGCTAATTTAACATCCCTGAATATTTGACCCATATAACTAAATGCATTATTTTCAACACCTCAGAACTGTAAAGTCTCATGAGACTTCCCTCACAAGTCATTACTTACCATCCATACCTCAATTAACAGGTCCTTCCCTCATCAGTGTACGACCTGCTCTATAGGTTCCCAGTGTAACCTTTAAAAAATAATCTGATGCCTATTAAAATTTTTAAGACTTTATTTGAGCAAATATCAATTCAAATCAGGTAGCATCTAATCTGGCAAGTAAAAGAGAACTCTGAGGACCTGTACAAAAGGAAGACTTTTATAGGCAGAGGGGGTGGGAAGAAGGAAGTTATACCAGGCAAAAAAATGAGTTGGTTATTGCTAAGTTACT
>NW_006286678.1:1475231-1484308 GCF_000327345.1 Myotis davidii | reverse complement strand
GGATGACAGAGGTCTATCAGGCAGATTACCTAACTAGTGCTGACCAGGCAATTCCTTATTGACTGGTTTAAGGTTCCACGTCTGAGAGCTGAAACATAATTCTCAGTCTGGTGATGTGGGACCTGGCATAAGTGACTTCATTTTGGAGCCTGTTGACCAATTATATTGGTCAGCAAGATTGTGTATTAAAAATAATTCAAGAAGATGATGCAAAAATGTCCTAAAGCAACAAAATTGGTCATTACCAAAGTCAGTCTTTATTATGGAGTGCCTGCAGGTACTAAAGGCACAAATGCATCAGGCAAGGTATAGGTATGCTCTCCCTCAAGGAGCTCTCAAAGTAGTAGTGGTATAATGAAGAAAGAAAAATGTGGAAAAGATACAATAATCATCTTAGTTGTACAATCCAAAGAAGCTCATTGTTTAATAGTTATTGCCTATTAAAATGTATGTTTACAGAGAACTATATTCTAAATTTAATTGATTTTATATGCTAGGCAACAACAAAAATGAGGCAATGAAGGATCAATTTGGCTATACTAAATGCATAACAATTACTTAAGAAACACAGTGCTAATAAACATGCAACTAATAAGACTATGCAGCTAACTATTGTGGTTAAGAGGGCCCACAGCAAGAAAACTGTCTCTGACCCAATAATCTCTCCTCAGCCACCTTGGGGTGTAAAGGAGGCATTTATCATTAACATTTCTATTAATATGCAGTATTAAGGGAAAGACAAGTTGTTTATTTGAATTGTTAGCAAGCGCCTCTAGTCTGACAAATTGCTTCTTTTCATGTCAGCCCTGGGCAGGAACAAGATTCTCCTGGGGAAACATCTTTATGTGTCAAATGCTATAGCAAAATAAAGACAAGTCGCTCTAAACCAGGACGGGATGAAGGTAGTCATGAATTTAATTTTTAAATTTAGACCTGTAAGATTTTAAATTTATTTTTTAAAAAGGAACAATGAAACCTATACAGAAATTTTGAATGGAAGATCTTTGTAGTCATGGAGAATATGGTTTATTGATGGAATATTTAAATAACATATGTAAATATGTAAACAAAAAACATGAACTATTTTAAAAATTAGTCATTCTCTTCAGTTCATTAGTTCATTTTCTTGCCAAAAAAACACACACAAAAAACACAAAACAAACAAACCCTGAGAGGCATCTCCAATCATCTTTTATAATCCATTAGGTAATTCCTTCCACGTACATTTATTGGACCAAATACTAAACATTCCAGTCTGAGATGTGTCTAGTGATATGATCTTATTGAAAAGGCACATCAGTGAAATGGTAAATATTGCACCACATTCATTTTAAAAATTAAACACACTAGCTTTAAATAGGAGCTTCTGCAGCAAGTAAGTAATATTTTCTTCCATTACATGGATTTTAAACATTGAGCTATCTTTGGAAACTAAGAAACTTCCCTTTCCTTAAATTTCTCTGTACCTTCCATGACCCCCCTAGTGATGCCAATACACTGTGGTATTTCCATAGCATATGTGAAGCCACCTAGCAGCCAGCTGCTTTTCCCAAAACACACCCAGAAGTTTTCTGCTTCCATCTCTCTTTGTACATGGTTCCCTCTACCTGGAATGTCCTCTTCTCCACTAATGCATAATTAACCCTTCAGTCATAGACTCCCTCTTTCATGAAGCTTTGTGGGCTTTCCCTGGTAGAAAATGCATTTTCTTTCTCAAAAGCCTAATCTCCACAGAAATAGAAAAAGGGGAATGTAGGGCAGGGAAACAGAAGTTACTGTGAAATTTAAATTCTCTCTAGATTAGTCATCAAGTTAAAATAAGATACAATGAAAATTTGATTACATGATAAAAGTATTTTAGAAATAAATTTTGGAAAGATTTTTTTATTAAGCACTCTCTCTCAAGTATTAACACCACCAGCACATAAAAAATGCTCTGGCACTCTCTGCTAAGCCCCAGTGTTATTTCCTTTCAAAAAAAAATATTAACTGAATAAGTCATTAACCCAACTGGACCTTCTTCAGAGTATGCACCAGGGGCCTCAAACTTTTTAAACAGGGGCCAGTTCACTGTCCCTCAGACCGTTGGAGGGCCGGACTATAGTTTAAAAAAAAACTATGAACAAATTCCTATGCACACTGCACATATCTTATTTTGAAGTAAAAAAAACAAATGTTTTTGGCGGGCCGCATGTGGCCTGCGGGCCGTAGTTTGAGGACCCCTGGATGCACTATCATCAATAACACATATTGGCAGTGGATTACTAAAGCTTCTCTGTTCATAATTTTATAAATAAATGTTTCTAGTACATTAAGATCAAGTCTTACCATTCAAATATACCCTTAATGGGAACTACTATGACACTCCCTTCAATCCAACCTGCCCATAGAGGCCAGACTAATCTTTTTGAATGCTGATTTGCATGTATTAATTCCTCTGCCCAAGAAAAACCTCCAAAGGTTTTTCACTGTCTACAATATAAAAGCCTAACTCCTGAGCCTGGCATTAGAACCATTCACAAAGTGGCTTTCCTGAATCACAACCTACTGCTCCCCATTCATAATCTATACTCCAACCAACATAAACTATAGTTAGAGTAACCAATCTAATTGGCCATATTCTCTAGCTTGAGACAAATCCTGTTTATGTCTGTTGCCTTGGAATATTATAGCACTACCCCGTTTCAAAAGGGGTTTAAGCAATAAATTATATGGCCACCCTATTTGCAGCAGTCCCCTGGCAATTGAGAGGAATTGTAACAAGCTCTTCACAAATCCTAAATTCTTAATAAACATATACTGTCCTCCCACATAACATACAGTAAAATGACAAATGGAATGAGAGTAAAGAGAATAAATAGGAACTAAAATATAATGCTAAACCAATCACTAGCCTCACTCATTGACTTGAAACCATAGGCTCTTAGCCAGGATATCAGAAGAGTTACAGAAAAATTACTACATGACCCTTCAAGCATAACTCACAAATGGTCCAAATCCGGTAGTTACAAATCCAAGCATATAAGACACCTAGAGAACCTGCAATTCCTACAATGTGTTTTCTTACTCTTGGCTCCATACTTGGCTTGTGCAGTTTCCTCTGCTTGGAACAGTGAGGGAAGCCTATCTAATTTTCAAGACCCGATTAAAAAGCTATCTTTTTAAGGCTTTGCTGATGGTCTCAGACAATAGTGATTCATTTTTCTCTTCTCTGAAACCTTAGAGCACTTTCTGTAGGGTGTTAATATTACTTTTCACACCAGTTAAGTGTGCTACCTTACCTCCTGTAGGTAACTCTGAATACCCTACCCTGAAAGTGCAGACTGTACCTTATTCAATTGTGTATGCCACAGATCACTTCCATTATACAAGCTCTAAAATTGTGCTAAGTGAATGAATGGATAGATTTTGTCAATACACTAAGAATTGAGAAGGATTGTTAGAGTTGAGAAAAGAGGGAAAGATGTTTAGAAATGGAAACAGCCAATAAACATTTTTAATGTGAAGACAATCAGGTTATCAAATAGGAATGAAGTCTATATTAAAATGTGTTTTTAATAATGTAGTGGCAAAAAGCACAATGCTAGGTGATGATTCATACTCAGGTTTAGAGGGGATCTCAGAAGTGATCTTCCTACTGCAGAAACACCTCTAACTCTCTATTAAGAGCTGTCATGAACCCCTCATAATAGTTTTCTGGCATGATTTCCAGATACTTCAGCACATAGAACACCCACATTGAAGAACAGCTATGTTACACTAGTGGATCATAGTGTAACATATGTATTGTCCTATTTTAAGGTTGTTAATTCAGTCGTGAAAATAAATGACCTGAGACTTTCAGGATCAGAAGCTAATCAGGTATCAGGCAGAAGAGGTTTTTAAAAATTATTTCTGTTAGCAAGATTTACAGTCACAAAAGGTGTTGCTTTAAGTGTTTTATTAGAAAATCATTGTTAAATCAGTTTAGAAAACAAGGAAGTATTTCCAGTGAGTGAGTTTGTTTTAAAGCTCAAGACCTTAAAATCTTGCTATTCAAATAGTGGTCCTAAACCAGCAGCTTTGGCATCACCTGAGAGCTTGTGAATAATGCAGAGTATCAGGCCCCACCTCAGACCTACTAAATCAGAATCTCTATTTTGATAAGATCCCCAAGAGATTCCTATGCATATTAAAGTTTAAGAAGAACTGCTTTAGAGAACAAAGTTTTTTTTAACTCTACAAACAAGCATGTAGAAAATTCATTTTAAATGTTATACAATTTTTTGGTCCTCAAATATGAACACAAGAACGAGTAAGACTCATTTGTGAGAATTATGTATTGACATGCAAATTAGATTTTTAGAAAAATGTGGAATTTGTAACCTTATTGGAAATTCACATAGATGTTAATTTTTAAAAGTATTCTGCCTTTTCCTTAGATATTTCTGCATCAAAATTATTGGCATAAAATAGAAGCTTCAATAGAGAATGTTTCCTTCCCTGTGGCATTACTGTTCTCAATTGGCATTACATCTGCTGGACATTTTGCAGTAACAGCTTAGTGTACTTTTGCGACATCTTTCATTTGCCTGCTTTATGTTGGGAGCTTCTCAAAGCCCTTTACAAATGATGTCTCTCCTGTAGCAAGAAATAAGTAATGTACCAGGCACCAGCTCCCTTCCATTTCTAATCCAGATTGACAAAGCAGCCTCCCATCTGACTCCCACCATGAGACCCAGGCTGCTTCTCCTCCCGGAGACCACTTCTCTCACCCTCTGTTTTGTATTAAGCTGGTAGGCATCAGAAGCCTAGAGGTTTGCAGTTGGCTGCAAGGAGCTAAAAGATATGAAAGGTCCCAGGAGAAAAGCTGAGGCTGACAGGCACTGTAAGAGCCTTGAAGCTGGGTATCAATCAAGGCACATCTCACCGTTAGTATTCCCAGAAGCATTGTAATGAACTAGAAGTTCAAAGGGAGGGGAAAAATAGGACTAAGTATAGAATAACACTGGGAAGCTACTTTAACCCTTAAATTGCCCAGTTATAACAACCAACATTCCTATAATATCAGTGCAACCCATTTGGACAAGTCAGAACCAATCTGCTTTTATAAAGAAACATTAAAACAATTACAACATTCTTCATTAAATAATTTAAAATATGATGGACAAAGGCTTGTTTGGAAAAACAAATTCTATGCAAAAAAAAAAAATCAAATGTAAATAATAACAATCCCTCAACTCAAATTCTGCCAGTAAAAACAACCATAGAAAAAATTTTTAAATTGTTGCAATTCATACTTTCCCCAGTATATTAATTATATAATCATGCATGGGTTTCCATTAAAAAACTAAAGTCATCTATGTTTTGTTCTTCACTGTATTCTAAAAATGGGATGAACTAATTTACCTGGAATAGACAATGTACCTCTCTGACCTTCAGAGAATGCTCTTGTTATAAAAAGCTTTTCAGAACCAGGAATGAACTTCAATATGTGGAAAGGATTTTTGTCTTATTCTCACTATATACTGTTCCTCTAAAACCCAAACTTCTAGCAATGGCAGTAATAACAAAGCATGGGAACTAGGAGAAAATTCAAAATGATAATTGTTTACTTCTTCCATATACACTCTGGAAGCCCAGGAGTGGTGTGGGGGTATAGGTGTGCGTAATATTATTCCTTTCAACACTGTCTCCCAAATAGAACCTTGCACTAGATTTATAAGTAAGAGTCCAGAGCAAATACTTGCAAATAGATGCCAAGAGAACAAAAATGTTCTCTTTGTGCTACACTATAATTCTCGCCCAAGATGCCTGATTAAAGAAAGTTTCCTTAAGAGACTACACACATGTTGGTACCTAATTTTTATTACTCATTTGTTCCACAAATATTTCACTGAGTCATCTCTTATGTGCTAGGCACTGTACTAGGCACTGGAGACGGGGTGTGGTTTCTCAAATATAGATGTTTAAAGTATATCTATCAAGATCATCCAACTTAATTTCACTTTTAATGTGGAGAAAAGGGAACCCTAGTATATTGCTGGTGGGAATGCAGACTGGTGCAGCCATTATGGAAAACAGATGGGAGTTTCCTCAAAAAATTAAAAATGGAACTGCCATTTGACCCAGTGATCTCACTTCTAGGAATATATACTAAGAAACCCAAAAAAACACCAATCAGAAAGAATATATGCACCCCTGTGTTCACAGCAGCACAATTTGCAATAGACCAATAGATAGTGGATAAAAAAGCAATGGCATATTTACATCATGGAGTAAGTACTATGCAGCTGTGAAAAAGAAGGATCTTCTACCCTGAGGCAGCATGAAGGGGCCTGGAAAGTATTACGCTAAGTGAAATAAGCAAGTCAGAGAAAGATAATGATCACATGATCTCACTCATATGTGGAATCTAATGAACAAAATAAACTGATGAACAAAACAGATCTAGAAACACAGAAGCATGGAACAGACTGTCGAATCTTAGAGGAAAGGTTGGGGTGCGAAGCAGACGGGGCGAGATTAACGAGGAACTTATATGTGTGTATGTATAGCCCATGGACACAGACAATAGTGTGGTGAAGGCCTGGAGGAGTGGGTGTGGGGTGGAGGGAGGGTCAATGGGGAAAAAAGAGGGAGACATCTGTAATACTTTCAACAATAAAGATACAATTTAAAAATGTTTTCATTTCTATATTAAAAGAGAGTGAGAAAAGATTCTCTCTCAAATATTTTAAGAGCCATCCACATTTCCAGCAAAGACATTATCTGTACACCGAGAATTACACAGTATGTCATGCTCTCTTTTGCCTGGGCTTTCAAGAAGCTTTGAGTTCATCTTAGCACAGAACTGCACTGACACTGTTATTAAACAATCTTAACCACTAAAAGTGAGGCAACCAGATATTAATGCTTCTTTATATGATGCAACAGGAAACACAAAGCACTACTTGTAAAGTATTCTTAACCCCAAAAATCCAAACCTCACATCAATCTAATCAAACCCAAGATCTAGTATATAGGGAACAATAGATATAAAGGAACATGTAAACTGACATCATTGAGAATGTGAGTAGCCATGTCAAAATATAGAAAATTTTATAGGAAAAATGACAACCTCTCTCTGTTTGGACTCTGCCAGAAGTGAATCTTGAGACAAGCAGTTTCCTTGGGAGAAAAAGGAAGTACCCATAAAAGAAATGGGAAGTACGGCGGGGAAGAAAGCCAATATACAATACAATATAGTGAACTACATGTTTCCAGTTAACTTCTGAAAAAATTTTGCAAGGTTTAAAACAAATAGACTGTAATACCTCCCAAATTATATTATTTAAATTCTTTAAGTCTCTTCTTACCAGTTTCTGCTGATAGCATATGCATTTCTACACCGTAGAACGTGAAGAAAATATCTCCTACATATGTTAAAGAATGCCTTTATTTCACCAGCAAACAAGTTACCCTGTTTTTTGGTGAGTCAACAGCCTTCAATGAAAAATGTTCAGTGAAATCTTGGGTTTCTCATTTTCCACATTCACTTAATTCTAGAATGGCTTTCAAGCTTTCTAGTTTCTTACTCCTGAATACTATGTTCTAGGGTAAAAATATTTTTATTACCAAATTCAAGAATAACTCCATTACTATATATGTCTAATGTATATGCTGCTTACTTTAAAAAAATCTGCATCTTCATAATTATACTGTTACTTCTAACCAAACCAATTCTAAATGTCATTCAAAATTAGTCCTTGGAAGGCCATATACTTACTGAGATACCTATCCTAATTATCATCAGAATAATTTTTAATATTTCCCCGAATGCCACATACTGTTTTAATTAACTTTGTAAAGCAAATGGGTCTGTCTCTCCCTCATCAAATTAAGAGAATGAATACAGAAAATACACCATTGGTTTCTATTTAAAAAGGGAGAAAAAAGGAGATCTCAATCAACTGAAGTTCATAACCTCTACTGTTGTGGAATGAGCATAATTTTCCTATTTATCAGTAAGTGAAATGAATGCAGCAGTTCCAATGAACATTTTGTTTTTAGTAATTCAAAATAATAAAGTTTTCAGATAAAGAATCTACGTAGGCTAGACAGTCTCCTAAATTGAATTCTCTCAGTAGTCAAATAGATGATCACATATGAAGACCACAAAGATATATTTTATAACTTCAAATTTTATTTTCAACATAAGCTCTAAAGAGAACACTGAAATACAGGACCATAAACTATAAAGATTACTAAGCTATAAATTATCAATGTTACTGTTTAACTTACCATTAGCCTGGTCAATCCCTCAGTTCCTATCAACCTTTCTGGCCTCTACTTTATTAGGTCAAAACAGTAGTTATTTAGAATTACCAAATTGAAAGGGCATTAGTTTATCTAACTACTAGAGACGCAGTGCACGGGATTTGTGCACTGGTGGGGGGAATGGCCTCTGGGGATCGGCCCGCTATGGTAGCGCTGCTCATCCCAGTCAGCCAAGCGGCTGCTCATCTGGGTCAGCCAAAGGGCTGCTCCCACTGTGGGAGCACACTGACCACCAGGGGACAGATCCTGAGTTGAGCATCTGCCCCCTGGTGGTCAGTGTGCATCACAGTGATTGGTCAACCAGTCGTTCTGGTTGTTCCGCTGTTCGGTTGCTGGGCTTTTATTATATAGGAAGGATAGGATGTGACAATTCCCTCTCGCTCAGGACTCTTGCAGCATCACTGGCAGGATGGTCAGTTAGTTTCCAATTGAACACTTGCTATGATAGGAAGCTTACTAGGTGTGCAAGTTAATAATGCGGATATTTTTCAATAGATGGAGTTACACATATGTTGATATATATGTGATCTGATATGTATGCTATTTTGTTGTATTGACAGCAAGCTTGAAAACTTCATATGTCAAATTTGCTTAAGGTATTAACATCATATATATTTTTTTGCTTAAAAATGTCGAATTTCATGCCAAAAAAACAGCATTTGCGGGAAGTTTTAATTCATTGCTTTATTTTGAAGAAAAGTGCTGTTGAATACTTCGGGAAGCTTATGGTGAACATGCTCCATCTCAAGATACTTGTGAACGCTGGTTTAAATGCTTTG
>NW_006286678.1:1462032-1474679 GCF_000327345.1 Myotis davidii | reverse complement strand
CATTGCATCTCCTTATTTTAATATTGAAAATCAGACTCATTGTCATCTCCAGTGCCTGTCACCTCATCAGTTGAGAGCCCTTTCTTGGGAAATATGTGATGACACCAAATATTTACATACCCCTCCTGCCTAAGGTGTGGGACCCGCCTTCCTTCACAGATCAGGAAAAGCAGGCAAATAGATGCACCTCCATCCCACACAAAGGGTGCTGCGGGGGAATGTTGCTAAAGTCTTTCCCCATAGGCTTCCTCTAATCAAGAAAGAACCACTCTCTTCTGTTTGGCCCTCCCAGGGAAACAAATGTGGTGTTACTCACCCTCGTGTATATGTAGCTTAAGTGGGACAGGAGCAGCGACAGCCTTCAGAGCAGTGGTTCTCAACCTGTGGGTCGCAACCCCTTTGGTGGTCGAACAACCCTTTCACAGGGGTCGCCTAACACCATCGTGCATATCAGATATTTACATTACAATTCATAACAGTAGCAACATTACAGTTATGAAGTAGCAACGAAAATAATTTTATTGTTGGGTCACAACATGAGGAACTGTATTTAAAGGGCCAGAAGGTGGAGAACCACTGGTTTAAAGAGAAGGCAGGAAAAAGGCAAAGTGCACTGTATGGGTTAAACAGAATGATTCCTGTGGAAGAAGTCAGTAGCAAAATCTGACTATGGAAGTTCATGTAGTGTGTATTGGAAGATGAAGTTGGAGCCAGATTGTTAATGAAAAAACCAAAGTCTTAGAAGAGTGAGTATAATACCCTTGAAAATCAGATACAGGGGTTGATATCTACTGTAGCAGAAAATAATAAAGGAGACTTCTCATTAAGGGAGGAGCACAGTGATTTCAAGATGTAGGAAAGATTAGTGTTCCATACTTTTGACAGAGTACAATGGTAACAAGGAAGAAAAACAGGGCCTGGACTGGGACAGAGGAGATTTGGGGAAACTTTCCAAAGGCAAACAGGTCATGATGACAAGCTAAAGGGTTGAAAAGTTCAACAAGCCAAAGTCATAAACCTAGGTGACTGGTGATACTAAAAGAGGAGTTAAGACTATTTTGGAGAAAGAATTTCTTTGTAATCACTGATCTACAGCAATTTCACTATTTATATGCTTTGCCCAGTCAATGAGAAAACAGCTGACAGAGATGAGGTGCTTTCTACCAACTAGCATGAAAAATCTGGAAATTGTATTTGACCACTTTTCATATACCCAGGACTAAAGCACCAAGAAAGTAACTGAGCCCAAGGCCCTAAGTGTTAACAGGCCCCCAAGCTTCTCCAATCTTTAGAGAGTCAACAGTTAAAGCTGTGAGTTAAAATGACTGGATGACAAGATGTGATGGAAAAGGAGAAAAGAAGCTCTTAGTACATCAGAGAATATCCACATTTACCTCCTTACTGTCTTCTGTCTCTTAAATGTAGGCCTTTTCCCTTCCCCCAACCAGTGAGGAACAGAGAACAAAACAGAGAGAGAAACAGAGAAAACAAACTACGGGAGCATAAAGAAGCAGGAAGAACAGCATTTCAAGAACAAATGCAGTAGGTAATTATGAAATGCTATAAAGATTATGAACAGAAGATTACCAAAGGGTAGTATAATTCACAATTAGGTAGCTACTATTACCTGGGCAGCACAATCATCATTTTTAAAAAGTTCAATGTTGGTAGCCTTCAGTAAGGCAGACACCAACTTCTTTAATTAAAAACTTTCAATCTAAAAGTTTCCATGCTAATCAAACAGAACCACATACTTAGTCTTAGTCCACAAGAGATGAACTTAGTCATCCCATGTATGATGTGTCCTTCTGGACCTATGCTATGAACTAGAACATAAACATTTCAGAACCTAAACATAATGAAAATGCTTCTTTATGTTTTTGAATGACTTCCAGAAAAACATAAAAGGTTACACTCACACATCCATTTGGCTTGTATGAGTAGTACTGACTTTAAGTGCCATTTTAAAAATTTACCGATATGAATCACCCCAACCTTGACAATGGGTTAATAAACTTTGATAATACAAATACCTTGTACTTCTCTTAGAAGAAAATGATTAGTTTGCTACAGAATATTAGGCACTTCTTGGATTTAAAAACTATTTCTTGAGGGTTCATCTTTTTATATACCTTAAACCACTCTGTTGGTCAAGTGTATATCAAGGAAACTTTTATAACTTAGCATTATGGACTGGAAAACACAATGTAACCTTCTTTTCTAATCAAGTAGCCATCTTCCCAGCGGGAGGGATCTGTAAATGTATTCAAGACATTATAAAAGCAAAATCATATAGTGGCCTTTTCCTGATCTAAGTTGAAATACCCATCTTGAACTGTTTTATATACCAACTAGAGGCCCGGTGCATGAAAATTCATGCATTGCAGGGGGGGGGGGGTCCCCACAGCCCGGCCTGCCCCCTCTCATAGTCCGGGAGTCCTCAGGGGCAGGAAGCAACCCGGCGATCAGGGGAAGGCAACGCCCCCATCACACCTCGGCTGCCGCCACTGCCAGCAGCGCAAGCCTCAGGCGGCCCTGGTTACCTGAGCCTCGGCCGGCCCTGGACGGCTGGGCAGCTGACATCTGGGGCTTGCCTGTGCCTCGGGCCGGCCCTGGGCAGATGGGGGGCTGAGAGGACTGGGGGACTTCAGAGGCAGGCATGCGGAACGGCCGGGCCTGGCCTTGCTGCGCACCTGCTGTCCGGGCGGGCCTGAGGGGACTGGGTGCTGCCATCTTGTGGCTGTGAGCACCGCCATCTTTGAGGGTGGGGCAGTCAATTAGCATATTCCCTCATTGGCTGTGGGAGCCGCCTTCTTTTGTGACAGCAAGGTGGTCAATTAGCATATTCTCTCTTTATTAGATAGGATAGGTTCTCACTAAATACCTTCATCACAGTATCTAAATTAAAAAGAATTTGTCATATCCTCAGTTTTCATCAAATCAATGAACAGTAATTTAGCTTAATGGCCAAAACTTACTGAAGTAGTAAATATTATACATACTATATGTAAATAACTTTACACTCCACTGAAAGCAATATTGAAGGGATAACTATGGTATACATAAGTTAGGCTTACAGGGACAAATGAAACCACATAACCAGCAATTTTAAACCTTCCACACTTACAGAAATACGATTTTTATTTTTGTATTTTTTCATTGACCAAAAATCTGCTCTGATAATCTTCTCTTCCCTTATAAATTCAACTAAAGATATATTTTTTAAAAAATTGTCATCATTTTTTCAAATCTCACCAATTACAACAGTCAAAGATATATTTTTGAATGATTTTGAGTGTACAAAGTAATAGAAATGATATTTTTCTATGTGGAGCAAATGATACCTTTCAAAGAGTAAAGCATAAAGCATGTTTCACCACTTCATTTATACACTTACAGGAATTTATTTGCTTTTGTATTAAAAGCACACATGCATATCAAGTTAGTTATTTCTTATCAATCATAGTTATTTTTGTCACTATTTTAATAAGACTATGTCATAACTTACAGGGGAAAGAGACAAGTTAATAAGCACTTTAAGAAACCACTAATTTTACAATCAGACTTTTAAAATAAAAGTCCTCATCCATTTACCCATTTCAGAAGGTAAAAAAAAAAAAATAGTAAAAGCACAGAAAGATGGCCAGCACAAGCACTATTCTCCTCCAAGGTACTTTCCCCATTTCATAATGATGACCTCATCAGTTTGATAAGGTTTCCTTCTCTACTCATTACCTTACAAAACAAAAATACATCCTATATGCCAGGTAATGCAAAGTACTTTATATATACCTTAACCTTACAACCTTGCAGAATTATCCTCACTTTTAAAATAGAAAACTTGAGGGTCAGAAAGATAAGGAAATTTGCTTAATATCACATAGTTAGAGCCAGGAATGAACTAGGCCTTTCTAGCTTTGATGTCAATCTACAGTTTAGTATTGTCAGTTATCCTGGAAATCCAAAACTATTTCATAATGTACCAACTCTCCCTGAAAGGAATATACATTGCATACCTAGGCTTCCAGTGGAAGAATCCAAGTAATAAGCATGTTTGAAGCATGCAACAATATTCCAGTGTAACAACTTATATTTACTGTTCACAAGCACATATATTATTTTTTATATCTTCACAGCAACTCTGAAGCTGAAGCAGGAATTATATTATTCCTACTTTATAAATAAGGAAAATGAAACTTTGCAATATCTGACATATGATAAGTGCAAATATTTGTTAAATGATAAGACTCAAATAGGCTAAGTGACTTCTCCAAACAAGTATCTAAACAGGGTTCATCATTACATAATAAATATAAGTACAAAACTAAGTACAGTTATAAAACAGAGCTAGGCAGATAACTTACTTAATAGTCACACGATTAGGCTGTTTTTATGACAGTGCAATTATGAGCATTAGAAGACCACAGAGGCTGGACACTAGTCATGCCAGTTCATCATTTTAGTGCACCCAATTTTAATACCACTGGATGGACAATTTGAAAATTACAAAAAAAGGAAATGATTCATTCATTCACTCACTCACTGTCCCTCATCTAAACATTTTTTGAACACCTAATATGTGGCAGAAACCAGAAAAGTATAAGGGCCTACAATGTGCCATGGACACATTCACAAAGAGTCTCATTTTGTCTTCCCAGAACAATGCAGAAGAGGTCTTTATCCCCATTTGATAGGTGAGAAAATGGAAGCTCAGAAAGGTTAAATAACTTTTTAAGTTTAGTGGTCAAGTTAGGTGTCATTTTCAAGTTATATGGGTACAAGCACATGTACACGCATGGGCATCTTTTGCTTCTATAATCCAGGTCACCAATGGTCTACCACTCTATACCAGGATCAAATAAGAGCAAGAGCCCAATCCTACCTTGCTCAAAATGTATATGTTACTGTTAAAAGTCCTTTCAAATATACACACAAAAAAATAGAAGGACATATGGTTGACCCTTAAACAACACAGGTTTGAAATGCATGGGTACAACCATAACATATGATAAGTGCAAATATTTGTTAAATGATAAGACTCAAATAGGCTAAGTGACTTCCCCAAACAAGTGTCTAAACAGGGTTCATACATGGTTGTAGTTGTGTTCAATAAATACATGTAATCCTGTTAATGTATTTTCTCTTTCTTATGATTTTTTATTAACATTTTCTCTCTAGCTTACTTTAGTGTAAAAATTCAGTACATAATACAAATAATGTGTTAATCAACTGTTTATATTATTGGTAAGGCTTCTTGGTCAACAGTAGGCTACCAGTTAAGTTTAGGAGTCGAAAGTTATCCAAAGATCTTCAACAGTGTGTGTGTGTGTGTGTGTGTGTGTGTGGGGGGGGGGTGATCCTTATCCCCACATTGCTCAAGAGTCAACTATACATTAAAATGTTAAACAGTGCCCAGTCTATGGGAAAAAACGTCGTATAGTTTTTATAGCTCTCAAGTGAAATTAAGGTTTCTGTTCATTTGAAGATTAAGCAAAGAGCCAAGTATTTTGCAATACTGTGATACTTTTGTTAACTGTAAGCAGATCAAAGACTTTCTAAGAGAATTAGTATCAACTCTTATAATAAAAACTGGTACTAAAAAGTTTGATGAATGAGTCAATTTAAGTAGATGTTTTCTAAGAAATTACTTTGGCTACAAAAAAACAACAACAAATAGCTCTTCTTTATTCTCCTTAGCTTTTTCAGAATGTGATGTCATTACAGAAGTGTGAGCTTGTCACCAGGTAGCAGAGATTTTACTGCAGTTGGGCCTGAAATCAAAAGAATTTAGAATGTCTAAATTTCTTCTCAGGATAACTCTAAATCACACTTTACTTGAAACTGTTCTTTCTGCAGAGATAGACTTCATTGCTGTGTCAGTAACTTTTTAAAAGTTGAATTTTCCAAAACTCCAACTACAACAGAACAGCAAAATATCAGGCATTTAACTATGAGAGTATCTTGTTTCAACTACCAAGAAATTTTAACTCTGTTTAAAACTTATTCATGAGCTCTACTCCATCACTAAATCATACTTTAGAGTTGGCTCAAATTTCTTAGCAAGCTGCTTTAAATATTAAATATTAGTCTGTCTTCATGAGCTCATATGACTTCTAGCCATTTATTTTAAAGTAGACAGTCATTTATTTTAAAGTAGACAGTAAGATATGCACATTCACTAATTAGAAGATTAGCTCCTGGGAAAAGGTATCCTTCTGATACCCGAGGAAAACAAAACCTATCAACAGGCGATCTTTTTACTGGTAATTTCCCCACTAAAATGTAGGTATGTTCTTAGTCAATAAAAATTCCTCTTGCACAGCAGGCGTGGCTCAATGGTTGAGCATCAACCTATGAACCAGGAGGTCACAGTTCGATTCCCAGTAAGGGCATAGCCTGGGTTGCAGGCTCGATCCCCAGCTGCACAAGAGGCAGCTGATCAATGATTCTCTCTCATCATTGATGTTTCTATCTCTCTCCCTCTCCCTTACTCTCTGAAATCAATAAAAATATATATTTTTTAAAATAATAAAAATAAAATTTCCTCTAAAGCAACAATGTTCAATCTTTTCATCTCCTGGCACTCATAAACTAATTACTAAAATTCTGCAGCACACCAAAAATATATATTTTTTGCTGGTCTGACAAAACAGGGTATAATTTTGATTCATTCACACCAGATGGCCATTGTTGTATTGGCTGTAGTCATTTTTTTATTTTATAATCTACGGGGGAAATGTCAGTACCCCTAAATAGTCAGGTAGGTTTTGCATGTTTAAAAATCCTTGTGGCATGCCCTGGCCAAGTGGATCAGTTGGTTGGACTATCATTCCATACACCAAAAGGCTGTGGGTTCGATTCACAATCAGGGCATATACCCTGGTTGCAGGTTTGATTCCTGGGTCAGAGCAAGTATGGGAGGCAACAGATCGATGTTTCTCACATCAATGTTTCTCTCTCCCTCTCTCTCTCTCTCAAAAAAAAAACCAAAAAACCCAACAACAAAAAAAAACAATGGAAAATATCCTTGGGTGAAGATTTAAAAAAATTCTTGTGACACCCCAGTTGAAAATCACTACTCTAAAGTATCATTTCTAAAGATGTCACCTCAAAGGGGATTTACCACAGAGACAATTGCAGCCTCTTAAATCACAAAGCCCAAAACAGTCTATTCAATTTCACTCAATTTTTAGTTGAAAACTAAGGTCTCAAGAAGGAAAGTGACTTGCCCTTTCAGACGAATCAATAACTTTTATTTTCTAATTTTAAGTAGTATTTTCTGGTGCTTCCCTAAATTTGCTACAGCCAATTAAAAGGCAAATCTGTGCTCACTGATAAGATTTGCGGACATTCTCCTGGTGATTGCCCTTGGACAGACAAGATATATGTTCCAGTTTTGAAACACTACTTGAGACATTTTCCTCATTGTTTAACTTAAACTTGTCTTTCTTTCTGAGACAGAGGAAAGTGAAGTCTCCCTATCCAACAGCACTTTCTGCAATGATAGAAATGTTCCATAATCTGTACTGATATAGACAGTAGCCAATAGCTACATGACTATCGAGCACCTGAAATATGGTTACTGTAACTGAGGAATGGAACTTTATATTTTATTTAATTTTAATAAATTTGAATTTACAGCACAACTCTAGACAATTCTAACTTCAGTCATTATAACTGCATGGTTTTTATATCCCTTCCCGACTACTGAACTGAGCAAGACACTGATGGGAGAGTCCCACAAAAATAAAAGGGGCCTCAATTACTTTTACCAGGGACAAAAATTCTTCTGATTCCTAAAGACCTTTTTCTAAAAAAGTTCTTAAATCCAATTATCAAAAGTCCCATGAATAGATTCTGATAATCCCAAGGAAAAAGAACTGGCACTTGGCTATTCTCCCAACGGTTTTCCTGAGATGATTTCTTCCTTATTTTCAGTGCTTTTAACTATTATATTAACAATGTTCATGTCTACAAATTCAGCTGACTAAAAGTTAGACACATTAAAATATAATGCTCAAGGTTCTACTTAATGAGAAAATCACAGGGCTGGAAAAATCACAGAGCTCTTAAGAACATCACCAATAGAATAAAAGCAGTTAGAACTTGATTGTAATCTCCTCAAAGACAGAACCAAGACCTGAGATCTACAGTATTACACAAGACACTTCTGCAAAGTGGCATTTTCCCCTCCTCTCTTGAATGGAGTAAATGGAATATTGTGAGAATCCATTAAAAGACCACGATCTTGATTTTGGCTAAGAAAATAATAACCTGTTCTCATGGAAATTCACCAAAGGGTTTGCAAGACTCTTTAGGGCCAATTCTGACATCTGGCCATGTCAGCAAGCCAGACGGCAGACTTCTTAAAAAAGCAAAACAAAACAGGTACTCATGTTAAAGATTTATTAAGTTATTAAACTTTTTTTATTCATTCCATCCAGGACTGAAAATTAACCTTTCAAGGCCCTACTCTCATCTTTTTTCAAGAAGACTTCTCCTATTCTCCCACTGACAAGGAAGCAATGCCTCTTTCAAACATCTACAGCTGTCCTCTATAATGGGTATATATGTGTCATCTGGGTATGTTGTTAAACTGCAGATTCTGATACAGTAGGCCTGGTGTGAGGATGCTAGAAGCAGCTCCCAGGTGATGCAGATGCCTAGGTTCACAACCACACTTCTATGTAGCAAGATCTGTAACCCACTTCTACAAGTACATTAGGGCACCTACCACTTCCCTTTTGGAATTCTAATTATTGACATACACATCTTCTCTACCCCACCAAATTATAAATTTCTTGGAAGCATGACATGAATATCAAATATATTTTTTTCCTTCATAGAAAATAGCAAACAGGCATTCAAATAACAGGAGGAAAGTAAAAATACCAATGAAAAAAAGTCTCTGCAGCCTAGGTTACAGAAAGCGCCTCTCTATGGAATGAAAGGTAGACTAAAGATCAATAAAGGCTGTGAAAAGTCCAACTATTTTTAATCACTTACTTGGTTAGATGAAAGGGAGCACAGCAATTGCCAATATCAGGAGAGCTGTGACCAAAGCATGCTTTTCTTTACCCTGAATAACAGAGTGAGGGGGCAGACCTGCAACATGTTAAAAAGCTAGCAGACTTTTTTTTTTTTTTTTGAGGAAATACCCAAATAGTAACTCTATTAATTAGGCGAGTTAGAGAAATTTCCTTTTTGAAATACAAGATAGACTACACAAAGAATCACGGAATCATTAAACTCAATGTGCTTACAAAAAAGTTAGATAGGTGATTTATTCTAGGTTAGTTACAGTATTAAGTATATGGAAGACTTGGAACTTGTGTATAGATGCCCTAACATCTAGTCCAGGATTTTTTGCACTATGCTACCTCTTGAAAAGACACTAAAGGAACAGACAAAGTAATAACACTTTCTATTGTCCTCAAATCGTATCTTATCTGATTACTATTCTATTCTGAATAACTTGAGGAAGTAAAAAGTAAACTTATTTTTAAAAAAGGGGGGACAAATAACGTGAACACTTACATTACATACACATAGAGAAATATAAATGGTTAATAAATATGAAAAAATATTCAACTTTGGTAGTAATCAAATAAATGTAAATTTTAAGTCAGATACCGTTTTTGGACTACTAAATTGGCATATATGACAAAACACCCACTGATTGTTTAGTGTGAGGAAGAATACACATACACCATTGGTAGGAATACACATTGGTAGACTTTTCAGTAGAGCAATTTGGTACAATGTATCAGAAATCCTAAATAACTGACATACCATAGGATCCAAGAAATATAATTCTAGAAAAGTTACCTGAAGATATATTTGAAAATTTGCAGTAAATATCATTGTATGTGTCTTTTGTACATTTTTTATAATTTTGTATTTATGCCCAGGGAAAACATGATCACAATGAGCTTTTTAAAATATATATATATTATTGATTTTAGAGAGGAAGAAAGAGGGAGAGATAGAAACATCAATGATGAGAGAGAATCATTGATCGGCTGCCTCCTGCACACCCCCTCCTGAGGATCAAGCCCGCAACCCAGGCATTTGCCCTTGGCCGGAATCGAACCTGGGACTCTTCAGTCGCAGGCGGAAACGTTCTATCCATTGAGCCAAACCAGCTAGGCCCTAGGGCCACAATGAGCTTTTTAGGCACAGAGTGATGTTCCAAAATGCCTTTGAGATCAGGGGAAACCACTTGCCTACAAAAGTTTACGATTATGTTTCAGTTGTTATTTTATGAACACCACTAAGTCTGGATAGATCTAGTCCTTTAGGGCTGAGGTATAGTTTGCCTGAAAAAAATTACTGTAGTAAGAGGATATGTGGCTTTTTAGAACAGGCTACTTAAGGAAAACATGATGACCTCAGCTAGGTGGAAACTTCAATACTCAGCGGTTGTACATGGGAGGGAATAAACAAATCTGAAAGAAGTGAGGGAGGAGGAATAAAATACATTGGGAAAGATAAAGGACATATTTTCAAACAGGTACCAAGTAAGCGAATTCCATCACTGAGACATAATTTCCATTTAGATAAATAGCTCATTACGACTAGACAGATATTTTACAAATATTTGCTAACTGGTATAAATTGCTAAAACTACTTTGGTAAACACTGTGTTTAAATTGGATCTAGCATGTCTTGTAATTCTTGTTTGTTAAACTTTTTCTTGGGCTTTATTTTCCAGCCCATTAATCTTACAGGTATTTTCTAAAATGATTTCTAAGTTTCTATTTCTCTACATTTACTTAGGTAAATATGCAAAATGTTAACTAGATTTTAGAATTACCAGAAAAAAAATTCCTTCTTTTATCTTTAACTGGATTTGTAGGTTTCCTATAAAAAGCATAAATTTCAAAACAAATTCTTGCTTCTTCTTAAACTTAGCTCTCCAATCAAACATACCATTTCAAGTACATCTGATATAACTTTCGATTCAGTGTCAACTTTTCTTTCCACTATTTTAAGATTTTTTTCCCTTTGCTTTTTTTTTTTCATAATTGAAAAGTGATTTCTGGCAGACAACTCATATTTCAGGCCACTATATGGATATAAAAAATAATATTATCTAGTGTCCTTAAAAGGAGACTGGCCTCTAATAACAATGAGAAGGAAAAGAGAACCACAGTGTAAAATGAAATGACCAAAAATCAACTTTATACAGAATATTTTCCCATATACAGAAATCACTCATTGTAGTATAGTGGCAATAAGACACTTTATCATTTAATCATTTAATACTAACACATTTATATACAGATACAGTTTTTAGTTCTCAAAAATATTGACAGCCAGCCCTTTTAGTTTTCTTTATAGTGCTTTTCCACTGAAAAGGTTCAAGCTAATACTGTATATGGTTTTCATGTATGACTTACAAATCACAGAGGTAAATGAGAAGGAAGAAGGGTAGAGGAAGGGAAACTATTTTAAACACAAATATTAAAAATGTAATGTACTATGGTGAAATAAGCACTGTAAGTCAAGAGACCTGAATGAAGTCTCAGTTCTCCTGGTAACCAGCTATATGATTTCCTCTGAGTGGCTTAATTATGTTTTTTAAATTGTAAAGAAAGTGATTTTGACTTAATGTCCATCTTAAATTTGGTGTTTAAAAAATCCACAATTGCCCAGCCGGCGTGGCTTAGTGCTTGAGCGTCGACCTATGAACCAGGAGGTTGCAGTTCAATTCGGGTCAGGGCCCGGGTTGCAGGCTCGATGCAAGAGGCAGCTGATCAATAATTCTTTCTCATCATTGATGTTTCTTTCTCTTTCTTTCTCTCTCTCTCTCTCTCCCTTCTTCTCTGAAATAAAATTGTATTTTTAAAAAATTTTGCAATTAAAGTTTTTTCCCAATGTTATATAACAGCGCAATTAAAGGTATGTCAAAAAAAAAGGTATGTCATTTTTTTTTCCATATGGAGTTAGCCCTTCACTTTTGTCTCAATTTGACCTGCAGCATGGATGGATTACTTGGGTTGCACACTCACGATGAACTCTGGAGGAAAGGGGGCTGAGGTAGGATTTCTTTACAGGATGGGATGGAGCTGAGCAGGAGGAGAAGTTCAGGAATGAGTGCATACGGGTGCAAAAAAAATGTGATCGCCCGCAAATTAGGAGCACCAAACAACAACTCTGCTTACATTTGGGAGAGGGGCTGTAACAAAAGCTGAGGGAGGTCTTGGGCCCTGGGCTGCAAGTAATTCCAGCCTCCAGCCTTTATTCCCCACTGGAGACCAAGCCAGCCTCCGGTTCCGGGTTCCCAGCCAATCATATCAAGCCACAACAGAGAGCCCTGCCAACCCGGGCACCGGTTCAGGGCTCCGGGGCGAGATTCGCACGACCCCGGCAACTGCGGGCCTCACCCCTTCCGAAAGGAGGTGATGCGAGGGAACAGCATCGGTCTACCCCCCGTCCCTGGGGATTCGCGGTACCGCCCGGTCCAGGAGCCCTCGCGCCCGAGACAACCTCCGTACTCTGGGCACAGGAGGAGCGAGCCCGGCTGTGACCCTCCCTCGTAGCCTTTCCCCAGGGCTAACTCTCCCGTTTATGGGTCCCAAGCGCCGGCCGCGGTTTCTCAGGCCTCGGGGGCCTCAGGGACCCCGGGCCTGGATGGACAGACG
>NW_006286678.1:1450613-1462013 GCF_000327345.1 Myotis davidii | reverse complement strand
GGTGGAGGGTGTACTCCTCGCCACCGAAGATAAAGATAGGAAAGCAGGGGTAGGGGCCGAGGTGTCCCCTCTCGGCGACGGCCTCCCGCCGTCCGCGCGTCTGTCGAAGGGTCTGTCATTCCTCCCCTCACTCACCAGGAACAGCAGGGAGCATCTCAAATCGGGGAAGGCTAGGAAGACGGCAGGATTCATGGTAACGCTGAGATCCGCGGCAGGGACAGGCGTTGGCCGCTGGGACTGGGTAAGGTAGGGTTGGGTTAGGAAAGGGCAGGGCTCCCGGGGCCGGCGGCAGCGGAGGAATCTCCCGGCAGCGACACCCCGTCCTCTCGACCCGGAGCTCCCGCGGCGCACACCCGGGACAACTTCCAGAGAGGCCTCTCAATCCTCACTTCCGGGTCCCGCCCACCTCGGAGCACGTCGGGAAACGTAGTCCTTGACCACTTCCGCTGAGTACGTCATCGCGCATCCAGAACTCCTTTACCGTCAGGCTCTCAGCCCCGGTCTACTGGGTTTTCTGCGCGCGAGGCCCTGTGGGATAGAAAGGGCGGAGAGCGAGAGTACCCGGTGTTTTCGGAGGGATGGGGACTACAATTCCCAGAAGGCTGTGCGGTCCAGAGACAGCAGCCTTCAGAGGGACCCCGTTAGATTTAGCGCAGTGGGGGATCTGCCCAGGCCGGATGTAGGTACGGTCTTGGCTCCTGGCGGGTGGGGCGGCCCAGTGGGGGTCGTGCCTACTGGAGCCGCCCCCGGGACGCGAGTCCTGGCGGAGGCGAGGGTGAGTAGTAGGATGCCTGGTTGGGGAAGCTCCAATCGCACCGCCGTGGCCCCTGCCTGAGACTCATGGTCCTCCTGGCCTGACCTGTGGCCTGAGCCTCCATCCTTGGCCTCCACGCCTGCTGCCTCTGCTTTGCGCGCTCATGCCTGCTAAGTCGGAGCCACTTCTGGGGGCCTCGCTTGAATAAGTAAATGACGCATCCCTCACTGTCTCTTGGGGCGCGAATGAGGAGTAGATACGGGATGGGATGGGAAAGCACGTTGTAAACAGAAGCTCAAGCGTGAGAGCGCTGCTAACGCGTGGTCACTCCCCACAAGACAGTTGACGGAACTCATTAGCCAGTTGAGGATCTTCACGTGGCCTCCGCTCTCCGGTCTCAGCTACAAACACCCAGCCGGGTCACCTGTCCCACATGGTAGCCGACCAATCACGACTAAGTACCTGGATGCATTCTTTTTTGTGGTCCTCCCTATGCCTTGCCTTTGCTCCAGCTTTCCTGCCGCCTGGAATGGCCTTCACCTCTTTTCTGTCTGGAATCTCATCTAAAATGTCACAGCCTCTGAGACCTTCCCACGCAACCAACCAGCCCTTTAGTCCTAATCAGAATTACTCTTCCTTGCTTGTGACTACAGCTCCACTAGTTTTGTACAGTTATAAATTATTAGACCATTTATTGCACTGGCTTGTTTCACAATTAGTAGTGATGATGATACCTTTGCATTTTATAATGAAAATGGTCTTGATTTTCATCTATAAATATGATTACAGAAAAAAAACACAACAGTAGCTCTAAAGTAATCATTTGAGCCAAAAAGACAAATAAGCAAAAAAAAAAACAACCTAGAACATCACTTTCCCAGGGTGACAAAATTAGTGGCAAAACCAAGACTTTAGTTAAGTGTCCTGTCTGGTAAAACTCTGAACACTTAGAATCTAAAATGACATGTATGAGAGTTCAGAACAATACCCAGCACATAGTTGGTACTGTTAACGTAAAAACATTCAAATCTGTAAAGAATTTTTGTGAGTTTATTTGAGCCAAACTGACGTCAATTGCCGGGAAGCAAAATCTCAACAGATTGGAATTATGCACCATAGGATGGCTGTTTTTTTTTTATTTTTTGTTTTTTGTTTTCTTACCTTGTTTTTATAAATTACCATCAAAGGGGAAGAAGTAAGTGGGTTACATGAAATCCATTGGTGATAGATTAGGGAGATGGGAGAAAGCAAATGGGGTGGGGGGAGGGGGCGGGTAGGGAAACCTCTGAGATTGGATAAAAGGTGAAATGATGGACATATGCTTCTTTTACATAGATGGACACAGGATAGTTGACATAGTTAACAGTTGACAGTTAACATGATAACAATAACAATGAGGGAATTTGTGGTTTCCAGCCCTGTTGCCATTTGTTGAGCCCTGAGGGGTCTGGAAAAAAAGGGGAGTAACAAGTTACCCAGACGTTTCACAGGCATGTTATCTTACATGCACAAAGACAGTAGGCTCAGGAAAGATCGAAATTGATCTTTGTCAGGGAAAATACTGGCCTAGGCTATGACTACCCACTATAAACTGCTTTCAGTTAAATAGTTAATTTCAGACCATCCTTTGTGGTTACTTTAGGCCTTTGAGTTTGCACCACTGCCATGCAGGTCTTCTCTGAACTAGTCAGGTTAGCATGTGGCCTTTTCTTTTTCTTTTTTTTTTTTTTATCCGTAGTACTTAACTTGTTGAATGAATCAACGTGGTCTACCTTTTCCATTTTCACATTTTATAGGAAGTCTGAGAGCTGAGGTAGCCAAAGGGCACGCTGCTTATTATTAATGGAATAGAGCCTACAGCCCTAGTGCAGTTATTCCTCTACTGTGTTTCTACCCCCACCCCTGTTTTGTAGCCTCTCTCAAGTCACTTAAATATAGCCTGCATATGAGAGTGGCTTTTCTGACATGACAGACATGCTCAGGCATGACAAGCGTCTCACAACGCCCATGAAAATAAAGTCACGAAGAGCTGACCCCTACCAAAATTAAGAAAACACCTTCATTCTGAGGCAGCATTTGAACCAAAAATCCCTGTCAGTGACAACACAAGTCCTAGCTCATCAGTAGTGATCATTTATCTTACAAAACTCGCCAATTCACTCCAAGACTGGAGTGATGCTCCTTGGTAAAATCAAAAGAGGGCCTTGCCTACCCTTTTGGAAGCTACTAAGGAGCTCATTAGCAGCTGCTCTCTTTAAATAGCTGTATGTGTGCTCCAGAGTGCCTGACTCCCTGTGTTTCTTACAGTTCGTAACCTCCATGTAGGCGTTCAGCTTTGATGGAATGTCTTATGTTTTGGGAGAAAGTTTAAGCTCATTGATACCACTGCCCCTCTTCCTTTCCCATCAGGTGCTTGAATTCTTGCTGCATTTCTGACATAATCCAGCCTCTGCTTATACGATCATGATAGAGAACTCACTATTTTCCATATAGTGCATTTCTAGATAGTTCAAGCAACCATATCGGACTACTAATCAGAAAAAAAATTTTCCCTTAATGAAACATGGTTCATTCTAATGATGTGGTGTTCCAAGTAAGACCTGAGGCCAGGGTCTCAAGCTAGGTGTATTTCCCTGGTGGGCAACAAGGAAACAACAAATAAAAATTTAAAATTCTGCCTTAAAAAAAAAAATTCTGTCTTTTATCTGCATGAAAAAAAAACAACTAGGTTTTAATTTAGCACTCAAATCTGGCTAATTCTGACCTAACAATAATTAAGTTCACATCATACTTATTTTGTGGCTTGGTCATTACCTTTATTCCCAATATCAATTCTAGTGTTTAATATTATGTGGAGTTACATTACTTGTAGTAACTTAAAATCAATGTGGTTTTGGGGCACTGTGCCTAATGTTAAATATTGAGTCTCCCCCCCCATATTTTTTTCCCCTGGGAAGGGTTTTAGGAGCAGCTAATCCCTTCATAATAAAGATGAGCAACTTGCACAAAGGGTCACCCAATCTGCCACATTAAGGCAATTGTAGGACCAGGGCTGCAGATTTTTTGAATCCTAGTCACAAATTCTAGTAAACCATATTTATAATATATCTGTTTCCAACTAATGAGACAGCTTTTAGAAATGTTTCCTGCGTATGCTCATGGCTTAAATAATGGTTTCAGGTTTCTTCAGTTGCTGAGAAGACTATGAACAGGTCGGAGAACTTGTTCTTCACTGGCTCCTCATTAGCATCCCAAGTTCATGCTGCTGCTATTAACGGAGACAAGGGTGCTCTTCACAGGCTCATCATAGGTAAGCAGACCTGTAAATACAGAAACTTTAAAAATAACTCTTTGTCCTAAGGAAGTTTGTTAATCTTAGTTTTGAGTTGCACTGTACTTACACATTTTAATGGAAATACATTATTATTTACATTTTGTTCCAGGACTTGAACAATAAACAAATTAAGTCCTGAAACTTAAAAATATGGATTAGAATTAGGTGAAAAGTACTTGAGAAATATCTGTGTGTTTGGCTTTGAATCTGGATATGTATCTAAGGTAACTCATCTTTGTAATAGCAGAGATCTAGAATGAGATAGTAAACAATGATCTTTATATTTAATATATTTCAGAAGTACTAACATTTACAAATATTTTAAACTAGAAGCCCAGTGCATAAAATTCGTGCACTCGGCGGGGGGAGGAGGGGTCCCTCAGACCAGATTGCGAGAGGGTGCAGGCCAGGCTGAGGGACCCCACTGGTGCACAATGGGGCCCAGGGAGGGATGCAGGAGGTTGGCCAGCCGGAGAGGGACTGCGGGAGGGCTCCAGGGCATGTCCTGGCTTAGTCCCCATTGGCTGGGCCCCAGCAGCAAGCTAACCTACCAGTCAGAGTGTCTGCCCCCAGGTGGTCAGTGCACATCATAGTGAGTGGTTGAGGGGCCTTAGCATATCATTAGCATATCTGATTGGTTGAACAGATGACTGGACGACAGGATACTTAACATATTAGGCTTTTATTATATAGGATTATGATGATTTAAAATTGATTTATTGGTCTTCCTATCATTGATTGGTTGACACTGATTCATTGTCCTGCCTAGCATATATATAGAGATAGGTCCAATATACTAGTAGAAGTTCTAGAAGAGAACAAAGTGAACAGAGAGGGACAGTATTCAAGGACAAAATGGGAAAGAATTTTTCAAAGTCATAAAACCCACAGATTCACCTGTTCACAAGTCATTAGCCCTAAAGAAAATAAAGAAAATAAAAATGTATATTATTTGTAATCATTTTACACACCAGTGTCTGTGACATCATGATTGACAACTTGGGCTTTAAAAATAAAATCCACACTACTTGGACTTTCATACCCATTCTTTCAGAATTTATTTTCATCCTACCTTTCCAGTTTCTCCAGGAACTTCTACCCAGGCACCCTAACTTCTGACTAGGCTTTCTGTTCCCCAGTATGCCATGAATTTTATCTTGTTTTTCCCGGTCCATCTGTTCCCTCTCCTCTTTTCTACCTTCTCCTCATATTACCCTTTTCTCTACTAAATAATCTCCTACTTATCTTTAAAGACAAAATTATTTCACCACACACTGCTGAGATTTCTCTTCTCTGTTAGGGATGTTATCACCTGATAACTTAGCTTCCCCTCATCTTCTTGTATTCACAGTTACTCCCGGGAACTTGACATCTTTACTACATCTGAATCATTCATTCCAACATTCGCCATTCAACTAAAACTCTCTTACTTCCAGCTCACTTACTAATAAGAGCAATAGTTTTTCAATGTCATTGAGACTTCCACATTCAATTTTTTTTTTTCAGTTTCAACTATCAGCCTCCTCCTGTCTTTATGTTCCTCCATATTCAACCCTGATTCCATAGCCTATTGTTAAAATCCTTTTCTTGGGAAAATTATCTTTCCTCCTCACCGCTGTTGCCCCTAGCTGCTATAATCCCAGCTCTGGATGAACCTAATCCATCTACATCTGCCAACCCCTGAACAATTTCACCTTTCTGGGAGACTGATAGTACCCTAAATTCATGATTACCCTCTTCAAATGGTCACTCAACACTTTGTGCTCACAATACCACATTTCTCCATGATGAGGGTTTCATATCTTCTCACTCTACCAAACCTCTGACTGCCAGTTCTCTCTCCCTCCATGCTCACCTAATGCTTTATGTTTCCCACAGAAAATGAAGGCTTTAAATAGGAACTCTCTCATCTTTCAGCAAGATCTTTACAAATGACCTACCTCTGCACCCATCATCTCTCTTTCTTCTAAAACAGAGCAAATATCCCTTTGTGTCAAAGGTCACTTTTTTCACACATGACTCTGTATTCTATCTCTTCCTATCTTCTCAGGTACCTGCTCCATTTTTTAAAAAAATCTCATTACTATATCTTTAACCTTTTCTTCTATTATAATTCTTCCCATCAATATTTAAACGTGTCTGTTGTCGCCATTATTTAGAATTCCTTCCCTGTTCTTTCATCCCCGCTCTAGGTTTTACCATATCTCTCAACTTTCCTTCAGAACTGTATCAGTGCACAGACTAAGCTGCTATAAAAGTGACTTAAACAGTCAGAGAAAGACAAGTATCACATGATTGCACTCATACTTGGAATCTAAGTAACAAAATAAACTGGTGAATGGAGTGGATCCAGAGACTCAAAGCATGGAACAGAGTGCAGAATCTCAGAGGGAAGGTAGGGGAGGGTAGGTGGGTGAGTGGGAGGTAATCAACCAAAGACCTTGTATGCATATATGCATAACCCATGGACACAGACAATAGGGTGCTGAAGGCCTGGGGGGGGGGAGGATGGAGACAAGGCAGGTTAGAGGGGGATGAAGGGGGAGCAAAGGGGGATATATGTAATACTTTCAACAATAAAGAATTATTTGAAAAAATAAAAGTGACTTAAATAAGATACAAGTATATTTCATTCTCATAATAATACAAAGGTAATTGGGCAATCTAAGGTGAATAGACATTTCTGCTTCATATAATTACAGGGATGCTGTTAGGGCTTGACTCTGCCATTCTCAACATGTGGCTTCCACCTCTGGGTCAAAGGCAGGTAGATTGTAGTCATAGCCCAGCCAGCAGGAAAGCACTTTATCATGCAGGAGGTAGACTACACTTAGACACAGAGCCACACCTAGGACAGAAGAGGCTAAAAAAAGTCTCTCCCTGGATGGTGTCATGCCCAGCTAAAACTCAGGGTGCTTAATTCGTGAAAATAAAAATGAGAGAATGTGTATGGAGGCAATTATCACTCCCTCACCAAACCAAGCTTCTTGAGCTGTCTGTACCCATTGCCCCTACTGCTTTACCGCTGGTGTATTAAAGGAAAACAACATATTTTCTTATTTTGAAATATATAGAGAGAGCAATACGTAAGACTTTAATATGCAGTTTAACAAATGAATATAGAGCAAACATCCATGTAACCACTCAAGAATCAGAACATTGGTCCCCAGAAGCCCCGAATACATCCTTCCCTCCCCTTAGAATAATTGTTATCTTGACTTTCATGGTAATAATTACATTGTAGTTTTACCACCTAAATATAGATCTTAAATACTATCAGGTTCATTCTGCTTTTCTGAACATATTTTTGCTAATTGTTCCATGTTCATTTGTACGGAAACTTGTGTATGTAATTTTGTTGTTTATTGCTCAGAAACTCTTTAATTGCTTCCCATTGTATTTGGAATAAAATTTAAAAGTGTGCCTATACCTTCTCCCCTCTCCAGCCTCACCTTTCACCACCCTTACACTAGAAAAACTTGTTTTATTTTAGTTTCTCAATCCTACCAAGCCCTTTTCCAACGCAGGACTTTTGCCTGAAATTCTGGTCTTCCATCCTCTGACTAACTCTTAGTCATCTTTCAGATCCCAGCATTCAAGTCGCTTCTTCTAAGAGGCCTGCTGTGAACACCCAAACTCAGTGAGTTTGTTCATTGTGTTCTCTCTTGGAACTCTGTAGTTTTCTTTCATAGACCTGTCTCAGATTGTAACTGTATATTTATATGTATAACTATGTTACTCCTCTATAAGCTAGTAGCCTCCATGAGTAAACAGTGTCTGTATAATTTACCACTCCATCCACAAAATTTGGCACAGTACTTGACACTTGTGGTAGGCACAATAGAAATATTTGTTAAAGAAATAAATAGATATTATATCTTACCTTTTAAGAAGTCTATAATCATCTTGAGGCCCACATTTAAATGTGCATTGAGTTGAATTGAATTGAATAGAGAGGCAGGTTAGGACTACATTTCAATGGAAAAAAATTTAAGTCAGAATACCTAAGAGAAAATATCTTATAAAATGGGATTATTGTTTTAATGAAAAGTATAATTTTGAAAGGAAACAGAGCATGTAGTATTTTATAAATTAAAAATACTTATACAGGCTCAGTAATACAAATTAACTAATATACCATAAAATAAAACTTTAAATATTTCTATAATCTTATAACCCCCAAGAAAAATCCTTAAAACAAATTAGATAAGCAAAATGATGATGTGAAACCAGTATAAAGCTGATAAATTTATTTATAAGTCGGTTCCCTATGTTTTCTATCATCTTGTCTCATTGCTGACTTTGAGCTGTAACACTGCTCATCTCTAAGAATTCTGCCATTATGTCTTCTGTGCAAAACAGTAATACCTTTGCTCTGTCTTATTTCTCAACATTTGTATATTCCTATTAAAATAATAACTGTTTCATCTTCAGTATATAAGCTAAATGTATCGTATACATTCTTTTATGTAGCACATGTTTCTTTTTTCTAAACTAGTAACATAGTACTACAGATTATGTTTTATGTTTTTCTTGAATCTTTGCTCACCAACTGTTCAGTGAATTCATTCACTTTAGCATTTTCTATTTTCCCTTCTCTGTTTCCATGGAGAAGTATGTCAGTGATGTGTTTGCCTCCATGGAAACAGATGAGCATCTCTTTCTACATACACAGCTAATTAAATCGAACACTCTGTCTGCTGCCCAGTATCCCCGAGGAGGATTGAAGAGGCTTTCCCTAAGACATCGTTTTAGTAGCAGTTTTTAGTGTTTAACCTAATACAATGCATTAATGTTTTAACTTAACCCATTATGTCCTAGATTCAGATGAATTAGAGCTCTGTTCTGGGTCCTAAAAGCATAACTATACATAGTAAAATCCTTATGTGCTATGGTTATCATTTATAGATATGGTTATCTCTTAACATCAAATGTAAATAATTTGAATGAATACCAGAGATATCGTTGATAATAGAATTTAGTAAATTCATTTTGATACTGTACAATGTAGTGTAGTAGAAAGGACATGGATTTTAGGATCAGATAAACCTGAGTTTTGAGTTCTGGCTTTGTCATTGATTAGCTGTATTACCTTGGCTAAGCCACTTAATCTTTTTTGGCTTAAGTCTCCTCCTCTGTAAACTATAAGCTATAATACTCTGCTTCTGTGAGGATTAAATTGGATAATGACTGTAAAACATTTGGGTGACTATAGCTAACATTACTCTATTTGAAAGTTTCTAAGAGATTAGATCTTAAAAGTTCTCATCACAAGAAAAATAATTGTAACTACGGGTGGTGATGCAACAACAAATAATACTGTTTTCTTTGTGTAAACCAAACTAAATTATTTGTAAATATGCACAGTGTGTCAAGAGTAATGTTGTTGTTGTTGCTAATAGTGCTTGGGGTGGTTGGCAATGGTTAAGTGACCAGGCAGCCACATTCTGATTCTATCCCAATCCCCCTGCTCCACCATGTTCAGAGCCAGTATGCGTCTCTCTGCATCATTTTCTCTCGTTGTGTATGGCATCTCCCAGCAAAGTAGTTAGGTATAGCAAGGAGCTTCATAAGTGGTAGAGTAGTGGCATTATTTCAGGATACTTCTTCTTTTACCCCAACCCTGACCTTAAATGTTATGGGTCACTAAATGCTTCCTTAATACATATGTGTATATCAATATACTTACATGTATATGCACCCATACTAATAACAGCAATAAAATTAGCCAACATTTACAAATGTATGTTATATGTGCCAGGCACTGTTTGAAGTGTTATGCAACTCATTAACTCATTTAATAGTAAAGCACTACAAAGAGTCTTGGGTACCATTATTGTCCTCATTTTATATGTGAGGAAACGGAGGCATAGATTAAGTGACTTTTCTAATAAGTAGCAAAAGTAAGATTGAAACCTGAAAGTCTAATTCCAAAATGTATGCTTTTAAATACTAAACATGGGGCTATTCCTGCAGACACTTGCACATTCATATGTATGAATGCATAGAGAATGAGAGAGACAGGAAAGAAAACCGATTAGGTGTACACCTGATTGATGAACTTAATGGTTATCTAGATTGGATTTTTCTTAACTTTTTTTTTCTTGTACTTCAGGACCTTTTGGCAATCTGGTAAAGCTTATGGCCCTTCTCAGAACTATGTCTTTAAGAGCTTAAATAAACTATATAGGAATCCAAAGGAAATCAGTTATATTTTAACTGATAGTTATCAAAGTACTTTTAAATTATGATATAGCAGTAAACCTATAATCACTTTTTATGAACACATTAAATAGCAAGATCTAGTGGCAGATCTAACAACTATGACAATTTCAAAATAGCAATAAGTATAAATGACATACTAAGATACCACAACAATTATAATGAGGTAATATGTAAAAATATTTTATAAAATCTCAAGTGTCCTCAAAATATGAAAGTTATTCTCATGTTAGGACACTGAGATTTAGAAATTAAGAACTTTAGTTGTAGAGCTAATAACTGTAAAGTTGAGAGTCAATCCCAATCTCTTGATTATGAATCCTATTTTCTTTCCACTGTTCCTATGATGCCTTTAAAACAATAAGCAGATATTTTTTAAATGCCTTCTCAAGATTGATAGTACAAAAGATAGGACATAGGAAGTGGATGAAAGCAGACGAAGGGCATCTCTCATGCCACACGAAGGTAACATTCAGAACAAGCAAGTAAGATGTCAGTAGAGAATGCTGGATTTACTTGTGTTGGGGAGTATGGCACCAGAGCTATGGTGTGGACGGGCACAACTGTCGTTACAAGTGGCAGTCATTCCTCTGACTGCTAGAGCTGAAGCTCTGGTGTCTGCATATCTGAATCTATTAACCATACAGACTCTCCTGCCCCAAGTAGCCTTAAAACAACTGAGTGCAGTAGAGCAGCGGCTTTCCAGTCATGGTTCAGCTCATCTTTCTGAGCTATGTGCAGGGCGAGCACATGCAGAATGCCAGCCCAGTTAAAGCGAGCACCAAATGGCCCTGGAGTAGAGGCTCTCTCTCTACAGTTGCCAGAATAATTAAAACAACATAGCACACGAGCCAGCTGCTTTCCGTATTAGCTGTCCCGACAGCAATGCAAATACAAGTGCCTGTCATCTAGTGCATATTAGTTTACATTGCAAGCCCTACGTTTGTACATGTTGCGATTACCAAACACTTCCAACAATCAGTCATTTTACTTAAACATCAAAATAAACTATTGTGTAGGCTGGGCAGGTATTGGCTGAATCTTATAATTGAGGAAACTAAGGAGGATGGGAGGGCAGGCAGGGCAAGAA
>NW_006286678.1:1446015-1450603 GCF_000327345.1 Myotis davidii | reverse complement strand
GGGAGGGAAAGAAAGGCACAGGCCTCTCTCAGTTAGCCAGGAAGCTCGGAACCTGAAGAGATCCTTGTTACTCAGAAACTAGCCATAAAGCCACCATCCTCCAAAACAACTCAAAACGGTGTTGAACTGAGGCTGAATGCTGCTTTTTCTCATCATGAATAGGAGATCTATGCCTCCAGTTTCCTCGAATACACAAATTTTGCCTTACAGCCATAACATATCAAATGGGTGACATAACCCAGTAAAATCTTCTCTGTTGGGAAGTATAAATAACCAGTTATATAAAAACAAAGTATGCCAGGGATTGAAGAGAAGGTTGAAGTTTCCCTGTCCATTACTCACTGGGGAAGAGCATAGCAATTGGCCTAATGTTCTATGTCTTGCTGGTAGAGTTACCTATTAACCCCATGCTGCTGGTTTCGCTTTGGCCCTGAGAAATGTACTCAGTTAGGATTATCCCAGGATGTGATGACTGCCTCCATTTCTCAGCATTTGTACATGGGACCACAGTTCCTGAGTCCCCTCCCTTACCAAAGGGAGAATCGCACTCTAGGGGGAAATTATAAGAATTGCTGCCATCTTGCTAATTCTATTCACTACTATCTGCTTAACATTAACAAGGGAGATGCTGGTAGAGAGAGTCGTTTAATTGTGAAAGACAACTGGAGACTGGCCTTACTCCCATATATTCTCTGTTAGTGTCATTTTGACTTCAGAAGAACTCAAAGGAATATGCTCTATCCATAATGCATTTTAGTTTTGTAAATGAGTTTGGGTTTAAATGAGTCCTTATTTTATAAAGGCAAGGATAAAATCTCTGAAATCTTCTGGATTAGATATTGGAGGCCCTTATGCACAAAATATATCTTGCAGAGCTTTACCACTCACAAGACTTGTGCACAGGAGCCTCTGTGATCCCGTATGTTGATCGGATGCAAAATTTGCCTCCATCTCAAAACCAAGGTTTTGAAAAAGAATACCTGCTTCCTCCGGGAGGCAATCTGAATATATTTGTAAGGCTCTTGAATTTCAAGAGCCATGACCTTTCTTGCTTTATTACAAATATACATGGAAACATGGATTAGCAAAGTGAGTTATCTGAAATGCTATACAGTACTTCTAGATTCCAGTATATCCAAGATGTAAATATATATTGAAATATTTAGAACTCAAACATAGTTTAGTCACAGGCACAAAACAATTCAGAAAGAACTGTGACACCTCTTTCTTCATCTAACATTATATTTCCCCAAAGAAAGTATTTCATTTGGTCAGTTTTCTTCCCCCATTAGCAGAGTTCATGCCAAAGTACTTTAAAAGTAGCTGGCTTTTCCCCCACATTCTCACCAACACTTACTGTTTCTTGATTTATTGATGAGAGCCATTCTGACAGGTGTGAGGTGGTATCTCATTAGGATTTGATTTGCATTTTTTTTCTGATAATTAGTGCTATTGAGCAACTCTTCTTATGTCTATTGGCCATCTTTGGAGAAGTGTCCAGGTCTTCTGCCCACTTTTTAATTGGATTGTTTGTTTTTCTGTGTTGGGTTGTCTGAGTTCTTTTGTTAAAAAATATTTTTTTTGTTGATTTCAGAGAGGAAGAGAGAGGGAAAGGTAGAAACATCAGTGATGATAGAGAATCACTGATTGGCTGCCTCCTGCATGCCCCCTACTAGGGATCAAGCCAGCAACCCAGGCATGTGCCCTTGACTGGAACTGAACCCAGGACCCTTCAGTCTGCAGGCTAATGCTCTATCCACTGAGCCAAACCAGCGAAGGCGAGTTGTCAGAGTTCTTTATAAATTTTGGATATTAATCCCTTATTGGATGTATCATTGGCGAATATCTTCTCCCATTCAATAGATTGTCTTTTCGTTTTGTTGATAGTTTCCTATGATGTGCAAAAGCTTTGTGTAAAATACATGATTTTGTCAAGTACTTCTGTGCTATACATCTGAAATTAATACAGAATAATATTGAATGTAAACTGTAATTGAAAAATAAAAAAAACTAAAGGTAAAATTTCTTAGTTTGCTTGTCTAAAAAAAAAAAAGAAGTAACCAGCTTCCCTTATTCTCAACTCCCATGATACTGCCCTTAGCTAGTATATACATACCTGATCATTACCTGTGATGAAAGTAGCAGCATTTTTTCACTTAAAGTGCATGGCAGGAGCCATGGTATCTTTTTAAAAATATATATATATTATTGATTTTTTTACAGAGAGGAAGGGAGAGGGATAGAGAGTTAGAAACATCAATGACAGAGAAACATCGATCAGCTGCCTCCTGCACACTCCTCACTGGGAATGTGCCCGCAACCAAGGTACATGCCCTTGACTAGAATCGAACCCGGGACCCTTCAGTCGGCAGGCCAACGCTCTATCCATTGAGCGAAACCGGTTAGGGCGCCATGGTATCTTTTGTTGTTGTTGTTGTTGTTCTTGTCAAAGTTTATTGAGGTGTAATGCAGTGAGTATTATAAACTTCACCCTTGTACAATTATTTAATTTTAACAAATATAGTCATGTAATCACCACCACTATCAAGATATAGAACAGTTCCATTATACCCCAAAATTCCCATATGTCCCTGTATAATCAGTACCTCCCCACATCTCAGCCCTGGTAACCAACACTGCTCTGTTTTCTGTTCCTGTAGTTTTGCGTATTCTAGAATACCATATAAGTGAATCAAACAATAGGTATCCTTCGAGGCTGAGTTTTTTACGTAATGTATTTGAGATTTTTTCCCCATCTTGTTGGGTGGATCAGCAGTACATTGTTTTATTGTTGAGCAGTATCCCATTGTGTGGATGTGCCACAGTTTCTCTTGTCATTCTTCAGATCAAGGACAATTGAGATGTTTCTAGTTTTTAACAATTATAAATAGAGCTTCCATAAATATCCACATACAGGTTTTTATGTGAACATATTTTCATGCTTCTGTTTTCCCTGAGTAAACACCTAGAAGAGAGATTATTGCGTCAGGTTGTAACCCAATAATAACTAAGTTAAGAAACTGACAGTTTTCCATAGGTTTTTCTAGTTTGATTTTGGTTAGTTGCATACATGAGCTGCCCAGAAGTTGTCCACAACTTTATGCATCTATTTAAAGAATTGCTTTTTTGGAAGGGGAGAGGAGATGATGGAAGATATCTGTAATATTATCAACAATAAAAAATATATTAAAAAAAAGAATTGTTTTCTTCAGCTTTCTCCTCTCCACAATACTCCCCCACTCTCTAGTTGGGAAGGGGTAAGATACCACCTCATTGCCATTCTTTGCTTAATTTGGGGCACAATGGTTCATAGGGCTTCAATGGTTCAATGGTTCATATTCCCCTGCCCCCGCCCCGCCCAGTCTCTGCAGAGAAAAGGAATTACAGTTTCTTTTGTTGTACTGTATGAGCTTTGAGTAGAGTAGGTACAGCCAAAAGAGTTCACTGCTACATGACTACCCACTTCCCAATCTTTGACTGGAGAGAGTAGACATCTTGAGGAACTTTGTGTCTGTGCCTATTAGTGTTTCTGGTGAGCTACTTTAGCACCCAGACTGACTATATATAGGAGGGGGAATAAAAGAAAGACTCATGGACACAGACAACAGTATGGTGATTGCTAGAGGGAAGGGGAGATAGAAGAGGGTAAAGGGAATAAATGGTGATGGAAGGAGACTTGAGTTTGCGTGGTAAACACACAATACAATATACAGATGATGTATTATGGAATTGTAAACCTGAAGCCTGTATAATTTTTTAACCAATGTCATCCCAATAAATTCAATAAAAAAATAAATATAGATAAAAAACAAAACAACAAAACCTTGAGGGAACTCACTATCAGGTTGTTCCTGGAGTTTCATAGGTCTATAACCAGGCTCTCTTCTTTTCTCCACCGTTCATATGTATTTCCTGGGGAGCTTAGTTGTAAATAGCAGGAGGATTAGGGTAGAATGCACTTGCATCATATTGTCTAAAACGGAAAGCCAACCAGGATTCATTTCTTTTTATCTCTCAAAAACATACTACATTGCCTAATATATGGTCTGCACTGAGTAAATATTTGTTGACAAAAGAAAGGAGCGAGGGAGGAAAATAAGTAGTTTCATATCTCAAAATGTGAATTGAGCGTAACATAGTAGTTTAGAATATGGCCTTTAGAGTCAACAGTCATTTTGAATTTTAGCTCCAACACCACCTTTCAGTGTCATGTAAACACTTTACTTCTCTGAGTCTCAGTTTCCTATAATATGGGGGTGGTAATATCTATCTCATAGGATCAGTAAAAATGAGAAAATAGATTTAATGCATTTAGCACAGTGCTTGGTAAACAGTAAATGTACTTCCTAGTCATATCAGTAATAACAACAATGATAAAATATCACCATATGTTCTTACACTCAGGAAATGCTGCCCTTAAAGACAAAGAAGACCAATTTGGGAGAACACCACTTATGTACTGTGTGCTGGCTGACAGACTGGACTGTGCAGATACGCTCCTAAAGGCAGGAGCAGACGTGAATAAAACAGACCATAGCCAAAGAACAGCCCTCCATCTTGCAGCTCAAAAGGTGAGACATAAAAACAC
>NW_006286678.1:1434101-1445884 GCF_000327345.1 Myotis davidii | reverse complement strand
CAGGTTTGGCTCAGTGGATAGAGTGTCGGCCTGTGGACTGAAGGGTCCCAGGTTCAATTCCAATCAAGGGCATGTATCTTGATTGTGGGCTCGATCCCCAGTAGGTGACGTGCAAGAGGCAGCTGATGGGTGTTCCTCTCTCGTCAATGTTTCTGACTCTCTAGCCCTCTCCCTTCCTCTCTGTAAAATTAATAAAAATATGTATTTTTAAAAAACGTAGTCTCCCTTCAAATAAATGGCATATAGGGGGCATAAAAGAAAATTAATTTCTCAATATATTTTCAACATTTTAAAAATCTAAAACTATATTGCCAGTTTAAATGACTTCAAGTTTTTAAAGGCATTGTCATGAGCTCAGACTTTTGGAATTACACATATCAAAAAAATAAAATGGGAAGTTTCAAATTTATTCAAAGATTTACTTACTGGAAAACTATTTTCCCACCAAAAATTTTTGGTCTATAAAATGTATTTCTAGTGCCTGGTATTTTTCTTTTTGTTATCTTAGACTTGTGTATTTTTTGTGTAAAAAGCAATGAAAATTAGTTAGATCCAGCAGAAACTATTAAGAGTTATTTCCCATTTTAAAATGTGAACAGACATAGCATTTTTATTGCGGGGTTATAAAAATGACGTTTCATTAGTTGAATACATAAAAAGAGACATTATGAAATACTATGAGCCTTAACCAGTTTGGCTCAGTGGCTAGAGCGTTGGCCTGCAGACTGAAGGGTCCCAGGTTCGATTCCAATCAAGGCCGTGTGCCTTGGTTGCGGGCACATCCCCAGTGGGAGGTGTGCAGGAGGCAGCTGATCAATGTTTCTCTCTCATCAATGTTTCTAACTCTCCCTCTTCCTTCTTCTCTGTAAAAAAATTAATATTTTTTTTAAAAAAGAAATACTATGAATATGCTGGTTATATGTTAGGTCTGTCAGGTTATTTCCAAAGTTATTGCTCTCTGGCTGAATCCCGAGGCCACTGTGAATTTGTGCTGGGGTCCAGCCCAAGCGGGTCCAGGGGTTCCCAAAGGTGTGGACGGAGTCGGGGAAGAATGTTTTACACGGAGACAGCGTTCATAGCTCTCTAGCTCTCCTTATTCTCCGTGGATCTTCCCTGTGCCTGGCTGAGGCCACAGAGAGAGAGATCCCAAGGCAAGCTGAGCCTTTATTTTATAGTGAGAGGTAAACAAGGTAGTGGTTACCAAAATTACACTGTTCTTGTGAGTTTCACTTGTTTACACTGTTTTTGTGAGTTTCACTTGTTTTTGTTCTTGTGAGTTTCACTTGTTTACACCATGGTTATACTTCTTGCACTTCCTCAGCCCATTAGCTACCCAGATAAGATCTAGGCAGTGTTATAAGGTCAAGCCTAATTATGCTAAGAGGACTGTGCCCTCTAAGCTGGAAATTGTTTGTGACTCTGCCCACAGGTCAGTCCCAGGCTTAACCCCATATCGGCTCCCTACAAATTTGCTGGTATTTTTCCAGCTCAGTTGAGTGATTTTAAGGTTTTTCAAATCTTCTGTGGCTTTTTTATATATCTAGTAGATCGCATGTAGATACTCAATTTAAAGCTGAATTTCACCCAGCTTTATTGCTAAAACCACCCCATTCTGGAACATTCATATTTGATGTTCTTCCTTTCCACATTTCAGAAGTGTCAGTGCCTCTCCACTCCTGAGAGTGCTAGTTTTCTAGTTTTCCGTTTCTAGATCACTCCAACGCCACAGTAACTTTTAACCAGCCATGATGCCACTTAACCTATGCATTAATTTATTTATTGGATTTCTATAGGACTTGAGGGGAAATTTAATTCGTCTCATTCTAGGAGAGAAAGTCCAGTGTTTGTATCATCATGGAAATAGTGTTCATGGACTGAACAGGAAATGCTCCGTGCTCCTCCTTGGTGTGTGTCTTACTGTATGAAGTTGCTGTGAGTGAGAAAGTTAAATATATGCTAATTTTAAAATGCAGATGTTTTGCATTTGATTTCTACGAAGAGTTGAAATGTTGAGAGATGATTAAAAATAAAGTATCTTCCATTATTAAAAAACAAAAGTTATTTTTTGCTCTCAAATTTTCTTTTCAGTATAGTAATTTTATAAAAATCTCTCATTTTTAATCTCATTTTTAATTACAGCTTGGGTACTATAACCTTTCACCTAGGCTTGTCAGCTATTAAAATTATTCATCCATTTAACTTTTTTTCATAAAGTAAACATTTTAGATTGGGAATAGTCCCAATATTAAGAATTTGATAGATTTTTTTATTGTGATTCATTTAGGTTTAAAACTCAACTTCAAAAATATAGGTTGGAGGAATCTAACTTAGTGTCAGTATATCATGTGGGAAAATGAGGATTTAAGTTATGATCCAAGACATTTTTGTGGAGGTATCATAGGAGAAAGGTTGAGAGAAGGGGAGCGCACAGCCAGGCATGCTAGCTTAGCTGTAAGTCTCTTCACAAAATGCAGTTTTCTTTTGCTTTTTGTTTCTCCTTTATTTTTGTGTGATTTTTTTTAATGTCAAAGAATAAATAGAACTATGGTTTACATGTTGCAATTTACATAGCTGACTTCAAAAATAACGAGTTTCATGTTTTTCCAACTCTCTCATAATTATGCATATCCCCATCTCTGTGTTACAATTTGTTTTTCCATGTTTGCCAAAAGCAGTAATCTTTAGGCTATCCTAGCATTAGTAGAATTTCCAGAATAAGGGTGGTTATAATTCTTTAGTACTCTGTCTGTCCAGATCATACTTGAGTATTGTGTTTGATTTTGTGCTTCATAGAAAAACACCATTATTAAAAAATTAAAGTTTGTATGGATCAGGCAGGAACAAGATGGTGAAGGGGCTAGAAATAATTTTCAAAGAACAGTTGTAGATGATATATGTTCCAGGTCTTTAGCACACTTTGCCTCTGAGCAGGCACAAGCACTAATTCTCTTAGAGAAAACATCTTCACCTTAAACTTCTAGGATTCCCTCATATTAAAATAGATGAAACATGATCTCACAGTGAAACACATGGGAAAACAATCTACCATGAATGAGAGCAAAAACGATAAGCAGATTTATTCCATCAAAAACATTAGCTTTTGTCATCATTAAAAGCACAGTCCTATATAATAAAAGGCTAATATGCAAATTGTCCCCTCAGGAGTTCGACCGACCAGGAGTTCAACCACTCACCATGACATGCACTGACCACCAAGGGGTGGTGCGGAACAAAGGAAGGCCCCAGCCAGCAGCCAGCAGCTGGCAGCCAGGGAAAGGCAGGCCCCTATCCTCGCTGATCACTGGCCAGGCCTAGGGACCCTACCCATGCACCATGCCTCTAGTATAAAATAATCATTGATGGTTATTTTAAAAGAAGGTATCTATAATAATCTATAATAATAAAAGCATAATATGCTAATTAGACTGGATGTCCCTCCGGATGACCTTCCAGATGAAACCGGGGCTGTGAGGGAAGCCCGGATCCCGGGTGCCAGAGGGAAGCCAGTGCTGGCAGCCTGGGGAAGGAAGGCCTACTCTTGCACGAATTTTGTGGATCAGGCCTCTAGTAAAGTTATAAAAGAAGAAATTAGAAAAATTGAGCAACCAATAAGGAACTTCCATAATTAGGAATAAGTTCTGACTGTGACCATTTACTTTAGAATAACGCATCTGCCAAAAACATCTCTAAAAACTGAACAGAATTTATACAGTACATTGTTTGAAGGCATTGAGGACAATCAGCGTAGGCAGGATCTAAGAAAATGTGACCTTTCAGAGAAGGGGAGCATGTGAAATTCGCTCCACATTCATCCTGCCTTTTACCTTTAAGGCATTTTCCAAATTGGAATGCAAAAGAATACAACTGTAGCAGGAAGCTGTAATCTTAGTAGGCTGAGAAACCCAGATAGAGTTTGGAGTTAGCAGTGGCTGGAACCTGAAGGGCAAATCCTGGAGAGAAGGAACCCAAAACTCTGGGTACAAATCCCTCACCCATCATTAGCAGATTCCTAAACTGTGCTTTTAGAGGGTAAGACTCTCAAAACCCATCAGTAAACAACAGCTGGGAGGTTAGCGCTAAGGAGGTTTTGTTTTAAAATCTGCCCATATTTTTCATTTTAAAACATACAAATAACTAATTTTCTCAGGACAGCCTAGCTCATTAATTTTCAGCCATTTAGTATCTGATATGGGTGTGTGCCAGGCTTTTGTACTATGTACTTCCTATGCTTTTTTTTAAATTACATTTTTTAAATGAAGGGTCCTGACTACTAGGGAGCCACTTAGGAAGAAGAGGTTGGAGGTACATAGAAAGCTGTGTAGAAAAGAGGAGTTGGGTCCAAGAGATATATTTGTGGAGGTAGAACTGTTCATTCAGTAACTATTTACCAAATGTCTACTCTGTAGTCATGACTATCCTTCTAGAGCAGTGGTTCTCAACCTTCTGGCCCTTTAAATACAGTTCCTCATGTTGTGACCCAACCATAAAATTATTTTCGTTGCTACTTCATAACTTTAATGTTGCTACTGTTATGAATTGTCATGTAAATATCTGATATGCAGGATGGTCTTAGGTGACCCCCGTGAAAGGGTCGTTTAACCGCCAAAGGGGTCGCGACCTAGAGGTTGAGAACCGCTGACCTAGAGAGATTATAAAGAATGAATTAGATAGATCTGCTATAACTAATAATGTCAGTACCATTCCCTATTAAACTTCATTTCTCTTTGTTTAGTAGACCTCTCTGATATATCAAATATTCTTTTCAAAAGGCCTATCCACTTAATTCCATTTGCTGTGAACTCAGAAGTGTGCCATTTATATAATCATCAATATTTATGTATTTGTGCATGCATTCATTCAACGTGTTAAAACTGTTACTGTGTAACAGGTACTTCATGAGGCCTTGGAACACAAAGGTGAAGGACATGATTCCTGCTCCTAAGTTGTTTACAAAAATCATGGGTAAAGATATTAAGTCATAATTAAATCTCGTCTGTCTACTTTAGAGTACCTAAGTGCTTTACAAAATTTCAACAGTCATTACATGTAAATAATCATTGTTATTATTTTTGACCTGGGGAACAACCACTCCCCTATGTTATTTTTTTAGTTTTTGCTTTTTTTGTGTGATACTGGACTATATTATGTTATTTTTCTGCAGGCTGGTTAGTAGGAAAAACTCATGTCCCCATAGCGATTCATTCATGTCTCTATCAGAACCCATTATCTTGTACTGTAATTATTGCTTACTGGTCTCTTTCCCACTAGATTAGAGCTCCAGGCAAGAGCCTTGCTTTATTTATTTTTTAATCCCCCAGAATCTGACTCAGTGTCTGACACGTCTTGGTTGAATGAATGAACATATATTATGTTACTTATACAGAAAGTCATTATTAATACAAATGCTAGACATTTTGTTTATTAGAAACATTTATCCACTTTCAAAATACATATATGGGAAAAACTTATTGAGCTGTGGTGATGGGCTTAGTTATTTTGACATAATCACTTTTTTGGAAACAAATTGCTATTAGTCCAAGCAGCTAAGGAAATGGTGCCCATGAGAATAAAATTAATCTCAATATACTCAGCATCTGTACCTAATTTGTTTTTCATTTAGTACCCTCAGTTAATCCAAGAAAGCAATCAGTCATACGTTTTCTGGGTTTCTAACAAAAGACATCTGATGGTTAGAAATGTTTGCTCCAGGGAAGCTACTATTTCTCTGACTTCCACAGATACATTTGTTTGTTAATAAGGATAAAAAAGCATTAGCAGTCTTACTAAATATCCATAGTTACACATTTTTAATCTTCCAAGAGGTTATTAATTTGGCTTCAAGAAGATTAAGACTACCCACTTTGAAAAATTATATCATGTTATACTCAAAAATTAAAGAAGCTTCAGGTTATGGTTGTGCTGTTTATTTATTTTTAAAATCACAAAATAGTTTTCATTCATGAATGAAAACTGAATATTAATTTTCATCTTTCAAAATATGTTGTTTCCATATTAATTTACAAAATGTAAAGAAGAGTAGAATACCTCTGAAACTTTTTAGGAAAACTTAATACAGTATTAGATTTCCTTATTTTGGACACACTCAAACTTAACACATATACACCAAACAATCCATTCTCTGAGCCACAACTCTATATTCTCATATTCCCTCTCAGTACATATATACCTTTACCATAACTACTTACCTACCACTGTTAATCATAGATTTCAGTTACCTATATTTCACCCCCACTAAGGCTATTTGAGGGAAGAGGCCATGTCTTACTTGATTTTATAGTTCTAGTCTTAGCACAGCTCCTGCCACTTAATACCCAGTTAATGTTTATTTAATGAATACATGAATGAGGGGATAAATCAATCTAATCTAATAAAAGAGAAACATGCAAATTGACTGCACTTCCGCTATGCCCCAAGCCACGCCCACCAGCCAATCAGAGCGGCTATATGCAAATTAACCCAACCAAGATGGCGGCCAGCAGCCACCTAGCTGGAGCAAACAGGAGGCTTGGTTGCCCTGGCAATGCAGGAAGCCAAGCTTCCCGCCTGCCCTGGTGGCTGTGGCCTCCGCTCAAGGCAACAAAGTTTCAATTATAGAAGATAAATAAATCCCAGTTACCTGCTTCCAGCTAGCCTCCACTGGGAGCTTGGGTGGCCGGGGGCTGTGGCCAGCCTGCAAACAGCCATCAGCCCCTCACCCAGGCTGGCTACACCCTCATAGAGTGAGGGTCCCCGCTGGGGGATTGGCTAGCCTGCAAACAGCCATCAGCCCCTCCTCCAGACTGGCCAGGCACCCCAGCGGGGACCCCCACCCTAAAGGCTGTGGCCAGCCTGAAAAGGGCCCTCAGCCCCTCACCCAGGGCTGGCCAGGCCCCCCAGCGGGGACCCCCACCCTAAAGGCTGTGGCCAGCCTGAAAAGGGCCCTCAGCCCCTCACCCAGGGCTGGCCAGGCCCCCCAGCGGGGACCCCCACCCTAAAGGCTGTGGCCAGCCTGAAAAGGGCCCTCAGCCCCTCACCCAGGGCTGGCCAGGCCCCCCAGCGGGGACCCCCACCCTAAAGGCTGTGGCCAGCCTGAAAAGGGCCCTCAGCCCCTCACCCAGGCTGGCCAGGCCCTCCAGTGGGCCCCCCATCCGGATCCGGGACACCCTTCAAGGCAACCCAGCCGGCCCCCACCCATGCACCAGGCCTCTACCCTATATAATAAAAGGATAATATGCAAATTGACCCTAACAGCAGAATGACTGGGAATGACTGGTCACTATGACACACACTGACCACCAGGGGGCAGATGCTCAATGCAGCAGCTGCCCCCTGTTGGTCATTGTGCTCCCATGGGGGAGCTCTGCTCAGCCACAAGCCAGGCTGACGGCTGCCAGTACAGCGGTGGTGGTGGGAGCCTCTCCCACCTCCTCAGCAGCCCTAAGGATGTCCAACTGCAGCTTAGGCCTGCTCCCCGCTAGCAAGTGGACATCCCCTGATGGTTCCCGGGCTGCCAGAGGGATGTCTGACTGCCAGCTTAGGCCCAATATCCCGAGGAGCGGGCCTAAGCCAGCAGGTGGACATCCCTGAGAGGTCCCAGACTGCGAGAGGGCACAGGCCGGGCTGAGGGACCCCCCCCCACCCAAGTGCACAATGTTTTGTGCACCAGGCCTCTAGATAGCCAATAAAGGTGAACATCAGATACAATTATCATGAATGATATGTAATGGTCTTTAAAACTGTTGAAGTTTAAATTAATAGTTATATTTATTCCTTTTCATTGCCTACCCCATTCTCTTACAATTTTATAAATAGGATGTTATAAGACTGTGAGCTTTTCTCAACAAATATCACTCTTGTATGACTCAAATTCTTCATCTATAAAATGGGATAATACTTTTTCCTATCTGCTGTGTAGGAAAGATGAGTCCTTAGATATAATGCTTTTTGCTTGGTGGGGAAATATACTAAGAGTGTAAGTTATCAATATCATTGCTACTAATCATACTGCAACTGGTGTGAACATCAAATCACCCTTTAAGAACCAATAGATGCCAGGGATAGAAAGGTCTTTCAGGATCTCCTAGTCCAGTTCATCATTGGAGGAGCAGGTTGAGTCAGTTCTCCTTTCAGTTCTCTTAATAAATTATTCATCATTCTTTTTGCATGCGCCTGAATGCACTTTGTTCTGTTTTAAAAATTAAGCTTACAGATAAGAAAAGAAAATAATATAAAAAACACTGAGGTACCTAATTCCCAGAAGAGATAAAACTGAATTTTAAAAATTTCTTCTTCTGACTTTTTGAAATGAAATAAAACAAACTTCCAAAATCCCATTCCCCTCTTTTACTGCTCTTCAGCATATCTTAATTTTTGTGGTTTTAATTCATGTGTGTGTGTGTGTGTGTGTGTATATATATATATGAAAATAATATTGTTTTACATGCTTAAAATCTTTATATAATGGTAATATACTGTATGTCACTCCCCAACTTGCTTTTTTGACTTAATATTATGTTTTTTTGTGATTTACCATGTTCACAAAAAATTATATCCAAATGTCTAAAAGACACATGAAAAGGTGTTTAACATCATTATTAATTAGGGAAATACAAATTAAAGCTACAATGAGATACTACTACATAGGCATTGGAATGTATAAAATGAAAAAGTCTGACAGGACCAGTTGATGGTGAGGACATGGAACAATTGGAACTCTCAAATATTTTTGGTGGAAATGTGAGTTGGTGCATGCATTCTAGAAAACTGACTATGTCTATAAAATCTAAACATACACACACACTGTATCACTGCAGTTCACACCCCAACCCCAGTAATAAGTGTTTCTTTTCACCAAAAGACATGTATGAGAATGTACATGATAGTTTTATTTATAATAGAAAATATTTTTAATAGCATAGAAAGAAAACCCAATATCTATCAAGAGGAAAACGGGTAAAGTGTGGTGTATTCACTCCTACAATGGAATACTACACAATAAAAAGGAATAACCTACGGATAAATTCAACCACATGAATGAATTTCCTAGACATCATTGTAAGTGACAGAAGTCATGCTATTTATATACATTTCAGAAATAGGCAAAACTATATGGTGATTCAGATCTGTCATTACTTGGGGATAGGTATTAACTGAAAGGGGACATGAGGAAATGTACAGGGGTGCTGGATATGTTCTATGTCTTGATCTGCATATTGGTTATATACAAATGTCTCAATCTCTATACTTAAGAATTATGTGCTATATTGTCTATATGTTATACAATATAGACAATAAAAAATTATTACAAAAAAATGGTAAGAGTCTGTCTGGTGTGGGTCAGTGTTTGAGCATTGACCTATGAACAAGGAGGTCACTGGTTTGATTCCCAGTCAGGGCACATGTCTGGGTTGTGGGCTTGATCCCTAGTAGGGTGCATACAGGAGGCAGCCAATTGATGATGTTTCTCTCTCATCAGTAATTCTCTCTTTATCCCTCTAGCTCCCTTCCTCTCTTTATAAAAATCAATAAAAACATATTTTTAAAAATGGTAAGATGGCCAGAACTTGGTGAACATGAATTGTAGGTAGGTTAAGAGAGAATGGAATCAAGAACGGTTTCTGGCCTAAGCTTTTAGGCACTCAGGTCCTGCTTCCCAGCATTTGCCTGGGGAGCTGCGTGAAAGCAGTGCCTACGCTCTGACCCAGTGGTTTGTAAGTTGAGCATGCATCCGAATCACCTGGAGGTCTTCAGTGAGTACTTCTAGGCTTCTCTGTGAGTGTATTCACTCAGTGCATTTTAAAACAATTTAATAAGTACACACTCTACCACAAACTGCGTAGCCAGGGGGTATCTGAAGAGTAAGCAAATGAGGTTTTAGCCGTTGGTGTGCTTCTAAAAGAAAGCACCAAAAGACATTTGCAATGCCATTACCTAGAAACATAGCAAAGTCTGAATGTATGAAATGCTTATGTTCAGGAATCTTAATGAAATCTCTGGACTGAGATGGGTGATGTTAGTTAGACAGCCCTTGCAGTTTAGCCCTTTTGACTTTAACCCTGGCTAGGCTGTCCTTTCCAGGTAGGCTGAGTCCTAGTCTATTGGCTTCATTACATTTCCAACTTCTGAGATTTCCAAACTAGCATCAGGTTTGTCCCCTAGTGGGTGTTTGGAAGCTATCGCTCTAAACCTGTCCTCTGGTTTTCCAGCTTAGAAACTGGTTTCAAATATTTAGGGTCCTACCTTCAAATGAGTGTTCAAACCAAAACTGGAGTTGGTCTGTTTTTAAACAAATCTGAGGTTGAAATAAAAATCTGTCCTTTAATACTCTGATTATACTTAATGTACTTCTACTTGCGTGGATGAAATTCATAGTCACAAGGAACAACATATCAACAATCTTGATTGAAATCACTGCTTTGAACTTTTCTAACATGACTCTAGTAAGGAAAAAATACTTCCCTGTTCGTGTCACAGCAGTTAGAATAGTTGAATTGTGTATATTTTATATAAGTAAACAGGGATAGTTTGAGTTCTACGTTGTCACGTGCAGAGTCAGGAATCATCTTGGTTTTCTGATTCCCAGCTCAGTGCTCCTGATCAAGCGCCTCTGGAAGAGAATTTACGAGCTCTTCTGGGGCTTAATTTCTTGTTCTCTGTCCTGGGGTCGTTCCCAAATCCAGTTTCCCAATCTAAACTCCAAAGAAGTACCTAAGGGTTTCTTTCTCATGGGCCAGATTCAGAATTTGAGCTGAGAGCTTCTACTTTCAAGTTTAGTGTTTTTTCTTTATGCTAGAATACCTCTCAGACACAGTAGAGCAGCCTCACAGGTTGTATTTTAAAATCTCTGTGGCTTGCAGTATTTTGTTTTGAACATGATCCTATTTCTTGCAACCATATTCATTTTCTAATCATCTTTATCTCCTCACTGGTCCCCACTTTTACCAAGTCATGAAAATACAAGCATCTGCTTTCCATGAATAGGTTAAAGATCCCACAAGCCTAGATTCCCATGGAAACCAATCAAAAGCTAAAAAGAAAAGAAAGGGTATATATTGAATTTCTCTGAGACCTACAGCTTGTTTTTCATTAGAGTCATGCTGATTTCTTTTAAACTCTGGGCACAGGCCAGCGAATATTTTTACAGCTAATAAAAAGGAACTCCAGATCCATTTACTTTCATTTAAACTTTTAAATATTAATTTTGTATATAACATTGTAGGGGAGGAACAAAATTTCTTCTTTCTTTCTAGGTTCTTCTGCCTGGTCTAATAAATCTACATGAGACAGATTAATAAGAGAAAATAACCAAATTTAATTACATATCTATGGGAACTCCATATACATAATAGAGTCAGAGACAGAAAGATAAATTAGGTATATATGGCATTCTGAGCTGAGAAGGGGTAAGGCACCTGGGGCTTCAGAGGAAAGGAAGGTCATTCACAGGATAAGAGCAGAAGTTCAATAATTAGAAATTTGCCCTGACATGCAGATAAATCATAAAAAAGTTATTTCTGGTAATAATGCTTATTATGGGCAAGGCTCCAAATTTCAATTTTTTAAGGAAAAGGTAAAAATTTCTCATGCGTTCACAGGGTCTTGATTGCCTTTAGCTCAAAATAATTCACATGCCAAAGTGGCACATGTGTAGGGAGGCCTGCTCTGAACCCCGTCAACATCGGTTCCAAAGAAAATTTGAGCATTAATTTGCTAATTACCTTCTTAAATCATAAGACCATATTTGTTCATACAATTTCCTCTTTTTTTATATTCATGTTTTACTG
>NW_006286678.1:1423353-1434062 GCF_000327345.1 Myotis davidii | reverse complement strand
TAAAATGTTTTTTATTCATTTTTTACGGAGAGGAAGGGAGAGGGATAGAGAGTTAGAAACATCGATGAGAGAGAAACATTGATCAGCTGCCTTCTGCACATTCCATACTGGGATTGTGCCTGCAACCAAGGTACATGCCCCTGACCGGAATCGAACCTGGGACCTCTCAGTCCACAGACCGACGCTCTATCCACTGAGCCAAACCGGCTTCGGCCGTAGGGCTCTTTATACCTCCTTTCACTGCTAAGATTTCACAAAGCCCAAATAATCATTTACTAATATGATAACAGAAATCTAACCCAAATGCCAAAGTAAGAGAGATCAAGAAAGCCAGGGAAGGGACAACTGGGGTGAGCAGCGTTATAAATTTAAATAAGGCAATCACAATCATCTTCACTGAGATGCTGACATTTGAAGCAAGACTTGAGGAGATGAGGAATTTAGTCATGTGAATGGCCGAGGGAAGAACTTTCTTTCCTTTCTGGCAGAAGGAATATTCAGGACAGACACCTTAAAGTGGGAGCACGCTTGGAATGTTTGGGGAATAACAAGGAGGCTAACGTGGTTATTCTGAGTGAGCAAGAGGAGTGCAGTAGGTGATGAGGCCATGAAAGAAATGGTTGCCAGATCCTATAGGGCCCTTTGGCTATTGTCAGGAATGTGTGTTGTTGTTTTTTTGAAATCATTTATTGATTGATTGATTGATTGATTAAGGTATTACATATGTGTCCTTATCCCCCCTCTCCCCCCCCCCCCAACACTCATGCCCTCACCCTCCTAGTGTCTGTGTCCATTGGTTAGGCTTATATGCATGCATACAAGTCCTTTGGTTGATCTCTCCCTTTACCCCCACCCTCCCCTACCTTCCCTCTGAGTTTGACAGTCTGATTGATGCTTCTCTGTCATGTTGTTGTTTTTTAATGTTTTTACTGATTTTTAGAGAGAGAGGAAGGGAGAGGGATAGAGAGATAGAAACATCGATGGGAGAGAAACATCAATTGGCTGCCTCCTTCAGGCCCCCCACTGGGGATCGAGCCCGCAACCTGGGCATGTGCCCTGACCAGGAATCAAACCGGTGACCTCTTGGTTCATGGGTCGATGCTCAACCACTGAGCCACACCAACTGGGCTCACGAATGTGTTTTTACTCTGAATGTGATGAGGTAGCATTGGAAGGTTCTGATCAAAGGATTGACATGATCTGACGTATATCTTAGTAACTGTTCTGGCCAAGTGAAGGAATTTTTCCTCTAGTGTTACTCTTATCTATTCCGTTGTCATATAATAGCTTTCAAGTCTCCTTCCCATTCTAATCCCTTTTACCATGTAAGCAAACAGTTGCCTAAATTCCTCTGAAATAAGACACCTGAAGTAGAATACAGTGTTGGTCTGATAACCATTAACATTTTGGCAACCAAATACAGTTGATTTATGTTTAGGTTTTTTCAAATAAAAGCTCCAAGTCTGCTTTATACTTAATACTGCTTGAACTAATTCTGTATTCATATAGTTATGGTTTTGGACCCAAGTGTAGTATCTTATTGTATCCATATTTAATCATTTCTTTGAACTTCTCAGACTTACCTAGGTAGAGTTTCCCATTCCCTCCTTTGTTCCTCTGGTACCTAGGTACTCAACCACTGTTATATCCTTATGTCACCTATCACGGTGAAAAATATTTATTTATACATTTGATTTCCCCACAGACAATGAGTATCTTTTTAAAAAGTTTTTTAAATTTTGCTTTTTGCTTTTGAGAGAGAGAGGAAGGGGGAAGGAGGGAGGGAAAGATAGAAACATCAATTTGTGTTCCACTTATTTATGCATTCATTGGTTGATTCTTGTGTGCCCTGATAGGAGATCAAACACACAACCTTGGACAATGAGCATCTTAATATCAGGAAGAGTGTCATAATCATTTTTTTTTTATTTCTAGTGACTAGTACTTCCCAAATATTCAGTTAATGCTAGTGAATTGAATTAGGCTTATCATGCAAGCCTGTCATTCAGTGTAGCTCTCATTTCTCCCACATACAAGTCACCAGAATTTTCACCTTAACCTTTGATATCAAAATAGAGCCTTCCTGCAGAAAAGTTTAATCATTGAAACACTACTACTAAAATTAGCTTCACCAATATAAAATACTGTTTTATTCTTTCTTTATACTTGTCTAAACAATGTCATCAGTGGTAACTAAGCCTCTTGAAAATTTTATCAGAGTTCATTTGTTCTCCATTCTAATTCTGATAAGTATGAAATTAATTACTCATTTGTTCAAAAAATACATTTTTAGTATTTAATATGTATCTGCATGTATATTGACTGAAATATATAATAATATTTCAGTTGTCTAGTATTAGAATATTTTTTAGAAGGAAGAATGGCTCTGCTTTGCTATCTCTTTTCCAGATATAACCCTCCACCCTCAGCCCAATGACTCTTCCTTGTTCTTCATAGAACAGTTCCTCTCTTGGGACTGTATATTTCTTTTTCTTTTTTTCCTCCTGGTTAAATAGCCACAGACTGTCCATTGGAAAGTGAGTCAGTGCAGCCTAGTGGAGAGCGGTGGCCTCCGCATTTGCATCTCTAGAATGTTTGTATTGACAAATGGCAGTCTGTTATTGACATTTATGTCCCTTGGCGATACTTCAATTGGCTTATCTTTGCTGGTCAAATGCCTTAATTGTTCTGGCCTTTAATTCAGTCAAAGTTGGAGCTAGAGCAGAGGGGAAAGAGAAGGAGCAAGTCTAAGAGAACATCAAACTTGAGCTAGGAGGCTGCTGGCAACGATCAGCTTGTCATAATGTTATGATTTGTTCATTTTTATACCATTTATTAGCCTTTACTTGTTGTGCCATTTGGCCTCCAGGGCAGATAAAGTGCTGTCTAATTTGGTAGGTTTGCTTCTGTCAGAGCAGCCTCGACAGGGAAGGTGTTAGCTGCAGTGACAAATAATCAATAGCTGTCGTTGTCATGAGGAACATGAGCAGTTGGGCCTTTCATCTGGAGGATTAGAGGTCTAATTGGATTGAGAATAGGGAGGGTGGGCTGTGGGGTAACCCTGTCAGCCTTGTGAAGCTGTCAAATGTCGGCCTTATTCATGGTGAAGGGAATAAGGAACCGTGTGTTTTCAGAACCGAGGAGGAAGGCATGTGAAAGCCCATTATACAAAGGAACAGATGCTAAAGTCCCCTCAGTTAACTATGCTCCCTGTTTTATTCAGTTACATATCTCTTTGGATAATAATCTGTGTAATTTAAATGGTATCTTCAAGCCTGGATATGCAAAACATACACACACAGCGCACATAATACAAGTCCAGTTGTGTGCTACAGTTGTTAGGTATAGTATTCTATAAACTACGAATTAGGCAGATGTGGTTGATAGTGATATTCAAATCCTTTATGTACAAATTGACTTTATTTTTTAAAATTTTAGAAATATGCCACATTTACAGAAAAAGTGCCGGTACAGCACAACAAACTTTTTTGCCCCCTGAACCATTTGAGAGTAAATTGCTGACCTGATACCTCACCACTTCCAAATTTTTTAGTATGTTTTTTCTAGAAACAAGGACATTCCTCAACTTTACTATAATATGGCCATCAAAACAAAATAATTAACATCTATAGAGAACTGCTATCTAATCCTCAGGCTACATTATTATCCCAATAATATCCTTAAGGATTACGTTCAAAATCACACATTGCATTAAGTTTTCAAGTCACTTTTGTCTCCTTCAATCTGGAAACTTTTCTAATCTTTCCTCAACTTCAGTGATGAGGACATATTTGAAGATTACAGGCTAGATAAAAGTCCCTCAATTTGGGTTTATTAGCCATGTCCTCATAATGAGATTTATGTTATTCATACTGGAAGAGATATAGAAGCAATGCTGTGTCCTCATTGAATCCTGTCAGGTATTACAGAATTTTGATTTTTCCCATTCCTGGTGATGTTCACTTGCTCACTTGATTAAGGTAGTGTTTGCTTTTCTTTACTGTAAAGGTACTGTTTCATCTTTATAATTAATAAATATTTAGTGGTGAGGTATTTGAAACTCTTAAAAATCTTATTGTCTACTTTATCTGATATTAATGTAGCCACTCCAACTTTCTTATGATTATTGTTTAAAGCATAAGTTTTTCCGTCCTATTACTTTCATCTTATCTGTGTCTTTATAGTTAAAGTACACCTTTTGTAGACATCATGAAGTTGAGTGTTACTCTTTTTTTTTTTTACCTAGTCTGACAATATCTACATTTTAGTTGGAATGCTAGTCTATTTCCATTTAATGAATTACTGATGTGGTTGCGTTTCAGTCTTCCATTTTATTTTATTTTCTGCTTGAGCCATCTCTTTTTTTCTTTTCAACGTGTTTTCTTGCTCTTTTTCAGATTAATGATTTTTTAAAAAAGTTTAGTTCTAAAATTTTTAACTGTACCTATGTATTATTTTTAATAGGTTGCTTTAGGGTTGACAGTGTGCATCTTTTATCACATTGGAATATTGTACTAGTTCTCATAAAAACATGTGAGATACGTCATTCCATTGCCTTCTGGCCTCCATTGTTTCTGATACACTATCATTCCTATCCTTCCCATATGGGTCATGGTTGTTGCTGTTTGTTTGTTTTCCTAGTTTCTTTCAATATTTTCTTTTTTAGCTTTGATTTTCAGCAACGATTTTTGCATTTCAGACATTGTACTCTCAGTTCTAGAATTGCAGTTGGTTCTTTTTATAGTTTGTTTCCTTTGCAGAGATTTCCTCATCTGTGTGGTTATTGTGATCATCTTTTCTCTTATAGCTGCTCTAAAGTCCTGTGTACTAATTTCAACATCTGGATTATCTTGAAATCTATATTTTTTTCTAACACTGAGTCCTATTTTTTTGTTTCTTTGCATTTGTAGTAATTTTTTATTGTATATTCAGAATTTTGGATGATACATTGTAGGGATTTTTCATTCCCTTATAGAATGTTAATTTTTGTTGTTGTTGTTTTATCTGGCAGTTAAAATGGCTACTCACACTGAACCTGTTGAGTGTTTCAATTTTTTTTCTAGTCTTTAGTTGAATCCCTTAGACCTGTCCATAGTCCCCTAAATAAATAAATAAATAAATAAATAAATAAGTCAACACTTTTAAGGTCTGACTCTTCTGAGATTCTCGTGAAAAGCCTGAGATGAGTACCAAGCCCTCTAACTAGGTAGGACTCAAACTCCAAATTCCATCACCTTTGTGTTGGGTAGTAACTGAAATCTGACTGCATTTTCAATTTTCCATTTGTTGGTTTCTGCCAACCCCATGCCTTTGCAACTCAGGGGTCAGCCAAGGATTCATAAGGAGTCTATATGTATTTGAGATCTCGCTCTTTGGGGTTCATTTTTCCATTTCTATTAGAGGTCCGGTGCACGAAATTTGTGCACGGGGTGGGAGGGGCGCTCAGCCCAGCCTGTACCCTCTCCAATCTAGGACCCCTCAGGGGATGCCCAACTGCCGGCAGTCAGACATCCCTCTCACAATCTGGGACTGCTGGCTCCCAACCGCTCGCCTGCCTGCCTGCCTGATTGCCCCTAACCACTTCTGCATGCCAGCCTGATCGCTCCCTAACCACTCCCCTGCCAGCCTGATCGACGCCTAACTGCTCCCCCGCTGGCTCGGTCGCCCTTAACTGCCCTCCCCTGTCAGCCCAGTCGCCCCCAACTGCTCTCACCTGCAGGGCTGGTCACCCCCAACTGCCCTCCCCTGCTGGCCATCTTGTGGCTGTGGGTGCCACCATCTTTGAGGCCATGGCAGTCAATAGCATATTCCCTCTTTATTGGCAGCGGGCAACACCATCTTTGAGGGTGGGGCAGTCAATTAGCATATTTCTTTCTTACTGGCTGTGGGCGCTGCCATCTTTGAGGGCATGGCAGTCAATTAGCATATTCCCTCCTTATTGGCTGTGGGTGTCGCCATCTTTGCGATGGCATGAGAGTCAATTAGCATATTCCCTCTTTAGGATCATTCTAATCCAGTCTACGATAATCTATTATCTAACTAACTGAAGTAGTTTATTAGTCTTCCTGATTCAAGTCTTTTCCCTCTTCAAACCATTCTCCATGCAACAGTCAGATTTCATTCACTCATTTACCCATTAACTCATTTGTCAGATAGTTGGTGATCACTCACCCAAAAGACCATACTATCAAGTTGCTGAGCTGTTGCAGCTATTAGTGATAGGGGCAGAAATAGAATATTGGGGACCAGCTATAATTATAAGAAATATTAATCATGCTCTGTTAACTGTGATTGTTTTGTTCTGATTAAAGAAGGTACATTCTAACCTGGCTGGGAATTGCACATGGGACCTGGGAGCTCACCTGGAAATACAGCCCATCCTTCCCCTCAAAGAGCTGCCTATTATCATGGAAAGATTAGCAACCATGTTGCAGAAATGAGAACTGCCAGCCTTTTGAAGACCCCCAGTCTTTGCATATCACTAGGTCTTTGCAAATCTCCAGCCTGTATTACCTGTTAAATGTCCATTTGGCATACCCTTTTGCCTACTTCCCCATGTAATCTTTGTCCTTCTACCCAATATAAGCAGCTGGCTTATGGGGAGAGGCAGAGCAAATTTTTGTGGATGACCCACTGCTCTCCCATACTTCTGGCAGTATTGGAATAAATGTTCATATATAATTCAACCCTGTCTCTGCTTAATTGGCTCATGTAGTGACAGGCAGCATAGGCCCATTGGTTGTCTGGTTACATTACAATTAGGTTGGCTTGCCACATAGATTCAGCTGGCAAAGAGACCACACAACCAAATTTTTAAAGATAGTGTATTATTCACCATATAGCAGACATCATGAGCTTTATGTTTATATTGGTTCTCTTTGCCCCAGGTCCTGTATGGGTGATGTGGAAGCAGGTTCAGGTAGATGCTGCACAGGCAGTGAGTCAGTGTCACACTTGAGGAAAACTGAGCTTAGAAAACCCCCAATCTTACATTAGGGCCCTGAGCAAACAGGCCCAACCTTTGTCCCCAAGTGAGACATTGGTTTTATTATTCTGGTCAGTAAAGAAATCTGTCCTCTGACCTGAAGGGAGAACTATCTCTAACTTTCAAGGCCACTTACTATGCAGATATCCTTGAAAAGATAGTCCAGTTACTAGACATGTAGAAACACTGTGGAGAATGTGTCCCAAGAAATACAAGGACCAAAGTACAAAGCTTTGGTAAAGTTTTGAGAATGATTTTAGAGATAACAGAAATGTGTCCATCTGTTCCCCCAAGTCCTTTATTCTTTCCCTTTCTATCTGCAAAGGAAATCTCAATTGCATGCTAATTATAGGATTAAATTTTTACATAGATGTTAAATCTTTCATCTCACAACAAGATAGAAGCCTGAAAATCTGAATTACCTTGAAAGTCTTGGACTTATAACTCTTTACACCAAGCATGTCAAACTCAAAGGCTCACATGGGCCAAATAAAGTTTAAGTTTATGTGGGCTGCAAAAAAACACACAAAAGCTTCAATTTTCATAGAAACATAGCTTTATTTCAAAAAGTATAATATAAAAAAAATAACAAGAGCAATGATAAAATTAATGTTTTCTTCCTGACACTTGGCATCTATCATACAAATTTTTTTCTTTCCTATCTAATTCTAATTTTTTAAATTTCTTTTTCCCTTCCTTTCTTCTCTCTTCCTTCCTTCCTTCCCTTCCCTTCCCTTCCCTTCCCTTCCCTTCCCTTCCCTTCCCTTCTCTTCCCTTTCCTTTCCTTTTCTTTCCTTTCTTTCCTTTCTTCCCCCATATCACTTGTCCATAGCTTAAACCTTCCAGTTTCACAGTACAATCTATAGACATTGCTCATTCATTTTGGTGGCCTCCCAAATTAAAGAAATTGCTACATCTCCCGGGTTTTGTCCTTTCCATTGACTATTCCACTATTAGGACAGCAGAGTCATTCTTGAACTTGGCTCTATTACTGAGCAGACTCATTCATAAATGTAGTCTCCTGAGACTAACTAGATTTATGGTGGGCTACCAGAAATCCTCCTCAGATGTGCATGACTGCTATTGGAAGCTCTGAGCTTTACGGTCCTGTTTACTGCCACCTGATTCCAACCAGAGCAATATCTCTTATCCGTTGGCAGGGGAGAGTTAAGGATGTAAATGGGAGTCTGAGCATAAAAGTAATATGATGGGGTTGAGGAGAGTGACTGCAAGGCATGTTGGAGGCAATAAAATTGGTATTTCACCATAGCTATAGGCAAACTAAATTTCCTAAGGTACAAAACATAAAGTCCAATATATAGTTGATGTTTAGCACTTTTAGCTTTTGGTGAGTCATTACAAAGTACCCTTCAGTTACTTTTGATAAAGTAGATTGAAAGGAGACCTGATTGGAAAGAATCCCTGCTTTGGGTATTTTTGTGTTTTTTTGTTTTGTAATTTTTTGTAATTTTATTTTCTTGCCACATTTTCTGGCATTTATTCCCAGTGTTTGATATTGCCCATTCTCCTGAAGTCAGACTTGTTGTTAACTGTAGTCTCAAGTAACTTTCTCCTTGACTGTGAGAATTTTTTTTCCAAGCAGTTTCCCAAGTTTATTTCCTCCAAGAAAAATAAGATTAGGTATTAAGCAGCTCTATGTTTCTTGTTAAAACACACACACAATACAAATTATAAAAAGCTTAAAAGGACCTTAAAAATCATTCTGTGCAGCATTTCCCAAAGCTACTTCCTTAGCACAATATTCTCATGAAATGTTGCATGAAAATTGGGTCTTGTGGTCAAAAAAGTTTGGGAAATACTACATGTTCCTTCTTGGAAAGTTACAGTACGCATTAGCAACCTAAAGGCTCTGAGAAGTTATGCAGTAAAGAAACTTGCTTATTTTCTTTATCCAGGATGTCTCAGAATCATTTAATCTCAGTGCCTTTTTTTAGCATAAGCTAATAGTATCTTAGGACGTAGTGATTTGTAAAATCCTTTGCTAAGTACTATTTTTAACTTAATTTGATCACTTTATTTCACATTTGTAGAAACTGAGGCTCAGAAAGTTGCCCTCGCCGAAACCGGTTTGGCTCAGTGGATAGAGCATCGGCCTGCGGACTGAAAGGCCCCTGGTTTGATTCCGGTCAAGGGCATGTACCTGGGTTGTGGGCACTTCCCCAGTGGGGGATGTGCAGGAGGCAGCTGATTGATGTTTCTCTCTCATCGATGTTTCTGACTCTCCGTCTCTCTCTCTTCCTCTGTAAAAAATCAATAAAATATATTTAAAAAAAGAAAAGAAAAGAAAGTTGCCCTCATTACATATAAAGGTAGTATTTTACATTACACAAAGTAGATGCCCAATATGATATGCTCATGTTTAGATAACAAGTTAGAGCCAAGACCAAAACTTAGTATCTATATCTACAGCATTTAATGATAATACAGTTAAACTGGTGATTAATTAAAACAGATTTTATTATTGCTATAAAAAGTGTTACATGTTAACAAAAAGCTGTGTAGTTTGCTGGTATTTTAAATAGTTTTAGACTACAGCTCTCTGTCTCTTTTGTCTTATAACAAAATCAAATGTTTGTCCCTTGAAATTTGTTAGAGCATTACTGAGTTTTGCAAAACCAGCTCAAGTCTTTCTAAAGCCATCTGAAAGGAAACTTTGCTGAAGCTTTTTCTTTTCCCATGATTCTCACAAAACTTCAGTTCATTCTACTCTAGAAAGTACTAGATCTTCCTTGAAGAAATGCTCATCCCAAAGTGATCACAAGAAACAGGTTTTCCCGCATCTGATAGGTTTCTTAGGGGAAGTGAGGGGTGAACAGGCTTGTGGGGTGGGCAGTTGCAGGCGACCAGGCTGGTGTGTGTGTGTGGGCAGTTAGGGGCAACCAGGCCAGCAGAAGGGGGGTAGTTGGGGGTGACCAGGCCAGTGGGGGTAGGGGGCAGTTAGGGACGACCAGGCCAGCAGAGGGGGGCAGTTGGGGGCAACCAGGCCAGCAGGTGGGGCAGTAAGGGGCGATCAGGCCGGCAGGCAGAGGTGGTTAGGGGTGATCAGGCTGGCAGGCAAGCAGTTAGGAGCCAGCAGTCCTGGATTGTGAGAGGGATGTCTGACTGCCAGTTTAGGCCCAATCCCCAGAATCAGGCCTAAACCAGCAGTAGAACACCCCCGAGGGGTCCTGGATTGGAGAGGGTGCAGGCTGGGCTGAGGGGACCACCCCCCCACACACTCCTGCGTGAATTTTGTGCACCAGGCCTCTAGTATTATACATAAGAAGCACTCTTTGAATTTTTACTTTTCAGGACTCTATTTTGGCATCATCTTTTTTGGTCATTACTGTACTTAGCTAAGCCATATTTATTTCACTATCACCAAAGACGATACCTTGGAATTAAATTCTTGAAGTATGCTTGACCTTTTTGGTTGGCAGTCATTTAAATTGATTGGTACCTCCCATCTGTTAGGAATGCTACCATTGCTGAGGAGGAAACTGACAATCAGAAAGGGATGTAAGATGAAGAAAAACCCTTTATCTATTATTTTATCATCAAAAATTTGTGCATAGTTTTTATTTCTGGAAATAAACATGAATCATGATTGGTGTAAGGGGGGATCACAATAGTATCAGAAGTTTTTATGGGTACTCTGCTGGTTGCTTGATACAACCCAGTATCTTGTGCTATGTTTTCTCAACTGCCTTTGTAAACACTGTAA
>NW_006286678.1:1415596-1423306 GCF_000327345.1 Myotis davidii | reverse complement strand
AATACGTTGGTAGCCTCCTTTCAGGTTTCTGACATATCCTTAATCTGATGCTCAGCCTTGTCATTTGGATCAATAGTAAACCAGATAAGATGTCTTCTGCTTGTAAGGCTATGGCTATAAAAGGTATTTGAAAAATAAATTCACTTTTTATGTCCATGCCACAAACCTGGGGAGTACTAATTTGTCATTTGTCTCTCCATCTGTCTGTAAACAGTCTGTTAAATTGGTTATAGATGAGAATAAGGTGAATTATATTTGAAACAAGAGTCATGTAGAAATACACTTTATAATAAACGTCATAGATTCCTACAAAAAGATGACATCTCTTTATTTCAAAAAGCTGGCATATCAACTTTATTTTCTATTTTAGAATGACCAGTTAGTTTTATATTGTTTTCTATTTTAAATCATCAATAATAACAACTGATTATAATTATAAATTACACTTTACAAACTGCTTTTATATAATTTAACCTTCATAACCTCTATAAAATATCTATTTAATAATGTGTTATTCATTAAAAAATATTTAATGCCTGCTATATATAAGGCACTGTGCTAGGCACTACAGATTCTGTATACAAAAAAAAAAGAATTTGGTGATAATAGAAGAGGTTAGAATTGTACTATTTCAATGTTAGGAGGAATCCCAGAATACCATCTTCAAACTTATCATTTTACAGAACCTAAATTGCAGTTTGTGAATCATGGTCAAGCTACTTCATGACATTATTTTTTCTGTTTTATGATATAAACTGGTAATCTTTAAAAATATATACGTGTGTGTGTGTGTGTGTGTGTATTATTGATTTTACAGAGAGGAAGGGAGAAGGATAGTGAATCAGAATAATGAATGAGAGAGAAACATCATCACCTGCCTCCTGCACACTTCCTACTGGGGGTAGAGTCCCCTACCAAGGTACATGTCCCTGACCAGAATCAAACCCGGGACCCTTCAGTCTATCTACTGAGCCAAATCGGTTAGGGCTAAACTGATAATCTTTTAAACGTTTTTTAAAATTCATGTGCCCTCATCTATGACGTGACAATAATTCTGGCTTTCACAACAATGATATCTTGAATATTAAGGTGTAATTATGGAGTGTTTCACAATGTAAGTGCAATCTGAGGATAAGAGTTTTTCTAAGAGTACAGAATTACTCTTACTGTCTTTCATCTCATATTTAGTTCAGGTTATGCACTTTTGGTAAGAATACCACAAGAGCCATGTTGTGTTCTTCTCAGTCATCATCCCCAAAAGCACATGGTGATGTCAACTTTGACCACTTGGTACTGCACTGTAATATTACTTTTTTTTTTCCTTTGGGATTAATAAGTGTTCTTTGACCACTTGGTACTGCACTGTAATATTACTGTTTTTTTTTCTTTGGGATTAATAAGTGTCCTAGCTGGTTTATCTCAGTGGATAGAGCATCAGCGCAGGTTCAATTCTGGTCAAGGGCACATGCCCAGGTTGTGGGCTTGATCCCCACGGGGGGGTGAGGGGGGGCATGCAGGAGGCAGCCAATCGATTCTCTCCCATCATTGATGTTTCTATCTCTCTCTCCCTCTCCCTTCCTGTCTCTCTAAAAGAAAAAAATCAATAAAACATATTTTAAAAAAATAAGTATTCTGTGAATAGTTACTTTGAAACCAAGGAAATATCCTATTACTCTTCAAACTTTTACCCACTAGTGTTAGCATCCTTTGACCACTCCCACCTGAATTCGTTATTATTATGATGTTTGCTAAATGATAAAAGTTATTTTTAAAATCAATGCTTATTCCAAATCTAAAATTAGATATATAGTGTGATGGAAATGATAAAAATAACCGCTCACATTAAACAAGAAAACTAAGAAGGAATGGAAGAGATTGTGTTAAAATGCTAACAGAGGTTATTTTAGGCTTAGGGTAATGGAATTATAGGTTATCTTTGTTCTTACTTTATTTTCCCAATTTTCAATTTTCCAAGTTTTTGAATACATACAAAAAATATAATTCATAGTTTTTGAATGGCTTTCTAAAATATATGTTTGTTTATTTCCAGTTGGTCCACAAGGATCTTGTAGTAGATATTAAATGTTGATTTAACAATTGTGATGTGCTTTAACTTAGAACACCTGTTAGAGCAGAATTAAAACATAGCTGTGGCAAATAGAATACCTACCCTGGGATAGGTTACAAAATGGCACAACTGAAATAATTGCACGTTTTTGATTTGCACATCTTTCTTCCCCACTCCAACCACTAAACCTTGGCCTTATTTTTTACCAGCTCAGTTTCCTCTCTCTTCAGTTCAAAGAGAAAGGGACTAGAGTGGTAGCAGAAAGACGAGAAGCAGTACAGAGTTCAGGGATTGATTTGTAGATGGAGGTAGGTTGTGATATGATTTTTAAAAGATGACTAGATTGAGACTAGAAGAGTTAGGTTTGACTAAATTATTAACCACTATAAGGACCTTGCTACCATTTTGAAAATAGGTAATAATTATTAAGTCAGATTAGTAGTTAGTGCTCAGCATTTCATTAAAAGCTTTCATGCATAGCCTAAAAGAGGCTCATTAAGAATTTCCGAGTTTAATTGAATTTATTTATACATTTTCCTGTACATTTATCTTTTCCACTATCTAAGAAATCCAGTCCACAATGTGAAACTGAAGTAGAAAAGGCAATAGATGGATTCAGTCAGTTGTTTGAAATAGTTTCCCCAGAGGCACATGTCTTAACCAAATAGATGAATTGATTTTTTTCAACTGCATATTAGTATCAATAAAACTAAGATACATTATTGAAAACCTAGAGATAGGCCTACCACTTGGGGTGTTTCAAAGGAACCAGGAGGTAAACAAGATTTGTTGCATTTCACTTCTGAATTTAATAGGAAAACATGATTTTTAAAAGAAACTACTTGCAGGGTAACGCAGAAGCTGGTCAGGATCAGTGAGGAGAACAGACGGGGCAGATTATAATGGACATGAAACATTGAGAATAATTAAGAACGAATTCTTTCTTATTTTTAAGTCTCTAAAATAAACATGGTCAAATAAAGAAAATGTTTTGTTTATGAAGACTACTTTTATGATGAGAGGAGAACCATAATGTTATCAGAGAAAGAAACCTATATTTATTGAGCCCTGGCTGTGAGCCTGTCACTGTGGTGAACTTCCTTATGCTAGGAAAATGAATGTTTGTATCAGGGAAAAGGGAATTGACTCAAAAGCTGTTACCCTGTGGTTAAGAAAAGTAAAAATTATTAGAAATTAAGTTATTCTTGAGGCAGCTAGAATAAAAAACATCCAGTTTTGAAGTAGCTATAAAGAGTGGGTCTTCTGCATCTTAGAATCATAGACTCAAAGGACATTAACCTGGATGAGTCTTTTTTAAAAAAATGTTTTTATTGATTTCTGAGAGGAAGGGAGAGGGAGAGAGAGAGAGAAACATCATTGATGAGAGAGAATCATTGATTGGCTGACTCCTGCACACCCCATACTGGGGATCCAGATTGCAAACTGGGCATGTGTCCTGATGGAGATCAAACCATGATGTCCTGGTTCATGGTCAATGCTCAAACACTGAGCCATACCAGCCATGCCAGCTGGCGAGTCTTCAGATCATAATCCAACCTCCTCGTTTTTCATCGGCGGAAACAGGCTACGGGGGATTCAGTGGGTGTGGGTGGGCTGGCTGAGAATTCTCTGGTGTCACTGCCTTATTAAATCCTTCAGTACTGCTTTAGAAAACTCAAGGAAGACGTCAAAGTTCCTTTTATCATCACCTACTCCTTGCTTACTTATTTGGTTTCAGCTTCATGTGCTCCCCTTACTACTCTATCCTCAGGCACACTAACTAGCTAAAGCTTTTATTCTAGTCGCCTCCTCCTACCCCTCATTCTCCACCCACAATGCCCCTCCCTGCACATTCACCTTCCTCCCCACTGAAGCTGGATTACTTGTATAGACACTTTATGGAGCAGCATAGGCACTGTTTTCTCCAAGAAGCCTTTATTGGCCCCTTGAGTCTGGGTTAGGTGCCCCATCTTCACAATTCTGATCACTATCTTTCCTTCATGCAATTGATCTTAGTCATTGTATTACAATAGTGAATACCATTTGCAAATGGCTTTACTATCTATTATGGCCAAAGTGAGAGATAGTGTGGGAACTATTGCACTGTGTAATAAGTAGATACAGGAGACCTAATATACACAACTGAGCTAATGTTGGCTTTAGAATTTTTATGAAGGAGGAGCTATGTCAGGACAAATTAATTGAAAGGAGTGGGAATAAGACCCAAAGCTATCTTTGTTTAGGGCTTTGCATAAAATTCAGAAAATATCTTTTGTCCATGTCAAAGAAATGGGGAGGCAGAACAAGATGGAGTTATGGAGGGGTGGTAGAGTATCAGCGATTCCAAATCAAAATCCAATCCAGCTTAACTGCGATCCTCTTCATGAATTCTTTCCTGATCTAACTTTCCCCCTCACCACAAAAAGCTGAAAGTACATCCTCTATCCTGCCTGTCTTTAGGCTGGATTTTGTTTTTGTTTTTATGCACCTACATCCCCCCTCCATTGCTTGTACTATATATTATATTGTATATTAGTATGAGTGTATTTTAGTTATTTTTGTAAAGTTTCCAAAAACCCTTAGCATGTTGCTGGGTTCAGAGTAATTACATAGTAAATAATTGGTGAATGTTGAATGAATGAGTGGATTAGGTCCATACTTCTCAATCTTGATACCATTTTTTAATTACCTGCAGAGCATTAACCCCTTCCCCAACAATTTTTTTGTTAAAAACGTTTCTTTTTCAGACTAATTTTTTTATTTTGGTTCTATATAGTATTTTTGATGCTGGTTATGAAAACAGTTTGTAACTCAACTCGTCTTCCTATAAACCATATTTTTTTACCATATTTTCTTAGTATACTCGTCGACGACTGAAAAAGAACATTTTGTGAAAACGAGTATACACGTTTCTGCCGGGGAAGGGGTTAAGGAAATACTAATTATAGAGTCTCGGGAATTCTGATTTCATTGCTCTGGGATGGAACACACATTCTTTTTCTGGCAGTTTGTTGTTGTTATTACTTTTTTAAAAAGTTTGTCAGGATTAAGAACTCTGATGTTAGGTCCTTTGTATAAACAATGATTCTCAAAGTGTGAACTCCTGGACCTGACAGCACCAGCATTTCCCAGAAACTTGTGTGACATGTAAATTGTTGGACCCCACACCAGAGCTAGTGAATGAAAACTGAGGGAAGGCCTCAGCAATCTGTGTTTTCAATCCCTCCAGATGATCCTGAAGCATGCTGGAGTTTGAGGATTATTGATTTAAGATCAAAGAAATGTTTTCATATAAATGAAATATCAACTATGAGAAACAAAATGCATTTTATAATTATCCCAAATTGTTGTGACAGTTTAAAGGACCATTCTAAATAAATGGGGATACCACACACACACTTTTTAAAATATGTATTTTTTGGTATGGAATGCAATAATCTAAGTAAAATAGGGTATATTAGGCAGGAAAAGCAGAGGAAAAGTCTGGCATTGGGTAAGGAAGCTTCAGAGTCAAAGATACCTTTCCATAGAGAAATCTCTACCTTTTGGGGAGCAGTAACATTTTCTCCTTCTGTTGTGTTGTTTGACTCTGCGCCACTTGATAGCTCTGTCTATTCCTATGGAAACCAAGTTAGTGGATAGAGCCAAGACTTGGAGGAGGCGTTGGGGAAAAATATTAGAAGAGTTCAGCCACAGAGCAACTAACGATGTTGTCTTTCCTTCAGTCAAATCCTCTTTGGGAGCCAGAGTCTGTTTTAAGCCAGAATGATGTTCTTGGCTGATGTATTGTCTAGCTGCTCTGCCAGATGGATGAACCTCTTAAACTTGGAAAATAACAAATAAAGCTCCTTTTCTGTCTTTGAAGTGCCATTCTTAGCCTTTCCTTAGAGAATTGTAAAATAACTTTTTTTAAAAGTTTTAAAGATGTGTTTAAGTGGCAGGTTAGTAATGTAACCATCATCATTGTTGAGTAATTGCAAATTTTATCTATGAACACAGCATTTAGGCATGACAATCAGAAATTTAGTGAAAGAGGCAGAATGTCCATGACTGGGAAAAGCAATGCAGCTTCAGTTTCATTTATATAGCTCAGTGAATTCAATGTCATCCAAAAACTTGATTTTTATAACTATTTCCTTTCCTATAAAGATTTATGCTCAATAAAAATCCAAGAAAACAGAGCATAACCAGGCCCCTAAACCAATTCAGACAAGAAAATGATCCAAGTAGATAAGAATAATGTGGAAAGGCCCTTCTCCTTTCCAACCCATTCATAGTCTGTATTTGATATGGTGGTGGTAGCTCATGGTCTAGATAAAAGAACAGTAATACTAGATTGCATTGTACTGAGCTCTTTATGTGGACATTTAAATTATGTTTTTATTTCAGTTAGGATGTGGAGGTTCATTTTTCCAGTTTTATACACTTGAATTTATTCCAGAAATTGCTGTCTCTGGATAAAACAGTTAAAGCAACTATTAATATAAATGCATAACGCTGTATCTTTAATTTAGCCATCCCTTCCAGTATTCAGATCCATGTATGTACTGGGTTGTGTTGTTATTTTTTGCTAGGCATCTTCATATACATTTCCCTCACATGCCCCAAACTCCACACGTGAAAGAAAACAGGACTCATAAGTCTTCATACCTCATGCCTTTTTCCTTCCATCTTTACAGTTGTTGGCACCATTTTCCATCTTGGACTCATTCAGGAGTCCTCTTATATATTTTATTAATCTGTCTCCTTATTTCAATTTAGCTCATAGTATTTTTATTCTGGATTGCTATAGTAACCCCCTATCTCCCAGCCTAAAGATTCATTCCACTTAAACCAGCACTTCGCATAGCCACCAGATATTTTCTGAAAACACAAATCCTCTCGTGTAATTTCCTTCTTAAACTCTTCATTGGTTCCCCATTACTCAGAATAAATTTTAGACTCTGTAACATGCTATTTTAGACTTTACATTTTCTAGCCCCTCTAGTCATATTTTTCTTCCTCTTATACTACATTTTATCTACACTAATAAAAGAGAAACATGGTAATTGGCGTACGACTGCTACCCTTCCCATTGGCTAATCAGTGAGATATGCAAATTAACTGACAGCCAAGATGGCGACCGGCAGCCAGGCAGCTTAAACTGAACATGAGGCTTGCTTGCTTCAGTGACGGCAGACTCCAACGTTCCCCGCCTGCTGCTGCAGGCCTCTGAGCAGGCAGTTTGAAACATAGTAACATATAGAAGCTAAAAAAAACTCCAGAAACCTGCTTTCAGCGAGCCAGGATCGTAGAGCTGGAGTTGATACAGATTTTCGATTGTAGAACACAAGTCTGGGTCCGAGGGTTTCTGCTTTCCCAACAGCAGAGGCCACAGAGCTGGAGCCTCAGAGCTAAAGCTGGCCCAGAATAAAAAAAAAGAAAAAGAAAAAAAGGAGCGGTTGGGAGCTTCAGTCACTCGACAGCCTGAAAACAGCCCTCGGCCGCTCACCCAGACTGGCCAGGCACCCCAGTGGGGACCCCCACCCTGAAGGGTGTGACCAGCTGCAAACAGCCATCAGCCCCTCACCCAGGCTGGCCAGACACCCAAGCGGGACCCCCACCCTGATCCGGAGCACCCTTCAGGGCAAACCAGCCAGCCC
>NW_006286678.1:1411192-1414250 GCF_000327345.1 Myotis davidii | reverse complement strand
TGCCTCCCAGGCCCAGTTCTTTTTAATTCTGGGCCAGCTTTAGCTCTGAGGCTCCAGCTCTTAGGCCTCCCCTGCTGAAAGTAGGTATCTGGTTTGTTTCGGTTCTATCATCAAAACAATGTATAACTCCAGCTCTGACTCCAGCTCTGAGATTCCGGCTGGCTGAAAGCCGGTTTCTGGGTTTTTTTTTTAGCTTCTATATTTGTAACAATGTTTCAAACTGCAAGCTCAGAGGCTGGCAATGCAGACGGGGAACGTTGGTTTCCTCCGTCACTGAAGCAAGCAAGCCTCATGTTAGCTTCAAACTGCCTGGCTGCCGGCCGCCATCTTGGCTGGCAGTTAATTTGCATATCTTGCTGATTAGCCAATGGGAAGGGTAGCGGACGTACGCTAATTACCATGTTTCTCTTTTATTAGATAGGATGGAATTATTTTTAGGGTCTGAGATTTTATTTTACCCTAACAGATCAGGAGTTAGTCTGTTTCTGTTTTGTGGATGATGACAATAAACACCAGACTCCAGAGGCAGAGACTGCTCACAGCAGTAGTCTCTGCATTTTACTACCTTTTTACTCTGCTTTTTACTACTTTGAGCAAAAAGCAAAAACCTGTGTGCTTGCATTGGTATCCCTTGCTCCCAAGAACATGGGGGAGTTGCAGAAGGCTCAGATGGATGCTGCACACACACTGGGTTTTCATCACACTGAGGAACATTGAACTTCAGGAATCTACTGCTTTTATATTAAGTCTAGAAGAAAATATGACCTTGCCCCTCAAGTTGAATGCTGCAAACACATCCCTGAGACGTTGCCTAGGTAAAGAGTGGTCAAGACTTTGCATTCTTGGCATAAGAACATACAGGGATGATTGGAACCCATGGTAAGTTGCCTTTTCCAACAATCCATTCCTTAGTCCTACGTGTTCTTGACATGAGCATGCCATTCCATCGCTACTGTGATTAATCTGACCAGAGGAGGCTGGGAACAAATCTGTTTAATATGTCTCATAATGCATTTAATTAATAGGACTCTGAGCGGCAGGACGAGAGCAGCCTGCAGTATTCACTTCAATTATTCCCCCTAGTATCCTGGACTAAGTAAACTGTAAATAAGCCCCAAGGGAGACAATATATCTTATTTTATACAACCAGGATGTTCTCTAAGGCTAATCTACTATCTATTATGACTCGTGCAAGGGAGTTTGACTGGCTTACTGATCTTTGGTGTCATTGCCAATAATTACAGAAGACACTAGATGAGCTAAAAACCAAACCAAACCCAATGAAGGAATATTTCATGGTCCTCTCTCCACCACATACAAACGTATAGCCTGAAGAGGCACAGTCACATTAGTTTAGGATTTGTTATTGTACTTGGATCACCATTTCACTGATTTGGCTAAGCCATGTGGGCAGTATTACCACATAGTTGCAGTTTCAATTGTCAAACATGGCATAACCCAAGGCTCCTCACAAATGAGAAGTAGCCTATGAATCTGTTACCATCAGATTAAAATAAGGTTGTACCAGTACCTTTGTTTCTATTTGTACATGGGGTCCACCCTGAGGAGGTGCCATTGATAGCATCAAGCACAGCAAAAGAGTTCAGGACCATCGTGTCCACATTAATTTTTCTGTCACATAGTATATGGATGGGGATGACAGACGCAGAAGCAGATCAGATTGCTAGCCTCAACTGCTCTTTGATTCAGGCAGCATATAATTATATATATACACTAGAGGCCCAATGCACGAATTCATGCACCAGTGGGGTCTCTCAGCCTCGCCTGCGGGATCATGCAGAAACTGGCTCTCTGACATCTCCCGAGGGGTCCCAAATTGCAAGAGGGCACAGGCCGAGGGACCCCACCGGTGCACGATGGGGGCCGGGGAGAGACATGGAAGGTTGTCCAGCTAGGGAGGGACCGCAGGAGAGCTCTAGAATGTGTCCGGCCCATCTCCTCAGTCCCGATCAGCTGGACCCCAGCAGCAAGCTAACCTACTGGTTGGAACGTCTGCTCCCCGGTGGTCAGTTCACATCATAGCGAACAGTTGAGTGGCCTTAGCATATCATTAGCATATTATGCTTTGATTGGTTTAATGGCCAACCGGTTTACCAGACACTTAGCATATTAGGCTTTTATTTTATAAAATATTTTTTTCATCCCAGGATAAAGATGGTTCCAGAGGACAAAGAGAGCATTAATTCTTGTCTAACTCCCAATGTCTAAGACAGTGATTGTTAATCATTGTGTCCTGGCATACTGGTGTGCTGCAAGAATTTGTAAAACATGCAATACCTGACTATTTAGTTAGGGGCACTGACCTTTGTTTTCCTTAGATTGTCAAATAAAAAAATGGCAATAAGAGAGGAACCAAGATGGCAGCGTAGGTACACACTTGTACTTGCTGCCTCGCACAACCACATCAAAACTCCAACTAAAAGACAAAATAGATATCATCTAGAACCACAGGAAGGCTGGCTGAGTGTAAGTTCTACAACTAGAAAGAAAGAGAAAAGCACATTGGAACTGGTAAGAGGTACGGAGGCACATGCGGAAACAGGCTGGCAACTGGGTGTTGCTGTTGTCTTTTTTAAATCAGGAGGGAGATACAAGCTCCTGATTGCTCTGAACTCCAGTTTCGGGTGAGACTCTGGGTACCTAGACTCATACGGGGAGAAACTGGACTGTCTGGCATCGGGACAAGAATGTGAGGGCGGCTTCCTTGCAGAGGTGCCTGCAGTGATCATTGTTCCTGCACAGGGGACACAGAGACCCAGAGACCTCTCCAAGGCAGAGCAGACTGGCAGCCATTGCAGTTTGCTCCGCCCTGATGATTCCCTGAGAACCTGCCCCACCCAATTTACAACCCCACCCAAGCTGTGAGCAGAGGCTTTTGCATATGAATGGCCTGTTCTTTTGTAATCTAAAACCTAACAAACTGCTGCTGGGTCAAAGAGTGCCAAAGCTTCCAAAAGAAGGCCTAACACTTGACAGCAGCCTGCATTGCTTCACAGCTGGGCCTCATCTGGGCACTCCCAAACCCCCAACAAAGAGG
>NW_006286678.1:1407708-1410124 GCF_000327345.1 Myotis davidii | reverse complement strand
TGGTTGGGGGGCATGAGGGAGTGGAGTAAGAGATCAACCAAAGGACTTGTATGCATGCATATAAGCATACCCAATGGACATAAGACACTGGGGGATAGGGGAGGCTAGAAAAACTGAAAGGGGGGGGGGGGAATGGACACATATGTAATACCCTTTGTAATAAAAAATAAAAAAAAAAATTTTTAATTTAAAAAAAATAAAAATAAAAAATAAAAAATTTAAAAAATCCGAGCGCGCACACACACACACCACACAAAGACAACAGTCAATACAACAGTAGCCATCCGGTGTGAATGAATCAAAATTATACCTATTTTTTTGTCAGATTGGCAAAAAATATAACGTTTTTTAGTGTGCCGCAGAATTTAGTAATTATGTGTGCCATGAGATGAAAAAGTTTGAAAATCACTGGTCTGAGGGGTACTCTTCTCAGGTGCTGAAGTTACTGCTTTCATCTAGAAGGATAGGTGCATGTGGGACAAATTACAGAAACCAATGATACCCTCCACCTTAGCCCACATGGGCACTGAGGGAGAACTTGATGAGCAGTGTTCTCAATCAAGGGTCATTATAGATTTTAATGATCTAGGACCATGTCAGTTGAGATAACAGATCCAAGTGGCTGAACCAGAATTAAGTTTGATCTCTAAACCCCTTTTGGCTGGGCTGTTGCACAGAGGGGTGCCAACCAGGCCAGCTGAGATTGCTCTTATAGGAAATAGAGAGACATTATAACCAGGAATGGGCAGGGAAGAATCCCAAATTTTCTAAATAGGTGTATATAATTCCCCATCCTTTTGTCTGATTATTTCCCAAGAGGCTGCCAAGGGGAGGTAAACTCATTCTGGGGGTGGCCACATCCTGTAACTAAACTGTCTCATCTAGGCGTGTGAACCAGGAAGAGGTATCTGAGATAGAGTGAAATGTCTTTTTCAGTTTATTTTCAAGGAGGCCATTCCAGGTCTTGACAATTTCAGATGCCTTAGCATGGTAGGGAGCATAGAATGTCCATCAAATACCTTAACTACCAGCCCATTGTTGGATCGTCTTTGTGACAAGGCACAGCATAGTCAGTCTATGACAGTAAGATGGTATGAAACACCCAAAACATGAAATAGTTACGTGCACCTATGGATGAGGACAGTGGGTGCAATAGCAACTCTACAACCTCAAAAACGTCTACAATGATGAGGCATGAGGTGGCCCCACGAGGGAGTGATCAGAAGTCCCTGCCAGAAAAAGACAGGGCAGTACCCTGTGTAATGTGGCCTTCTTCACCGCAGGACAAGAGGCCAACTTAGGAGAATACACAAGTCTGGTATGTGCTTTGTTATCTAAATACTAGAGGCCCAGTGCATGAATGAAATTTGTGCACTCAGGGGGAGGAAGGGCGGACAGGGTCCCCTCAGCCCAGCCTGTTCCCTCTTGCAGTCCGGGAGCCCTTGGGGATGTCCTACTGATGACTTAGGCCCACAAGGAGCGGACCTAAGCCATCAGTCAGACATCCTTAACACTGCCACCAAGGCAGGAGAGGCTCCCACCACTGCCTCTGCACTTGCCAGCCGTGAGCCTGGCTCCTTAGTGCTTCCTCGGAAGCGGGAGTTGCCGGTTTGGCTCAGTGAATAGAGCGTCAGCCTCCAGATCAAAGCATCCTGGGTTCAATTTTGGTCAAGGGCATGTACCTTGGTTGCAGGCTCCTTGCTGGCCCCAGCCCTGGTCAGAGCATGTGCAAGGGGCAACCAGTAATTTTGGTTCTCTAACATCGATGTTTCTCTCTGTCTTTCTCTCTCTCTTTCACTCTCTCTAAAAGATCAATGGAAAAATAACCTCAGGTGAGGATTAACAAAAAAAAATTTAAATAAATGTAAAATTATTGTGTAAAATGTTTTTATAATAAAATTACATTTTAAGATTAAATATATATAAGTATTAATTTATATTACAAACACTTTTACTTTGTGCCCAGTCTATGATGATGTATTCATTGCCATGTTCAATGCAGTGATGAATCCAGGTGGCAAGTGGCCAACAACCTGGGCAATGTAGGCATACTTAACAACCTGATTCTAGTCACTCTTATCAAAAAATAGATGCTTACTCTGGGCATCTACATGAGTGGCCCAAACTGTTCAATTTGCAGCTACAATGTTTACACAGTTTTCTCCCCAAAAGAGGGGTGTCTTTAATCTACCATCTTTAGTCTTTCAAGTGACAGACCAGATGACTAGACATTGGCAACCAGCCCAAGAGTTAGTGAAAACAGGCCCTGTCCTTAGGAGCAATGTTTAAGGTAAGGAAAACGGCTTTCATTTCAGGCCACTGGGCTGACTGGCCTTGACCACAGGCGTTCTAACAGAGCCGGACTACCTCCCAGTTGAGGTTTAACTGCCTCCCGATGGACACCGCCAGCTTTTAA
>NW_006286678.1:1397749-1398342 GCF_000327345.1 Myotis davidii | reverse complement strand
CACCACTGCCTCTGCACTTGCCAGCCATGAGCCTGGCTTCTGGCTGATCACAAGGGGGCAGCTCCTGCGTTGAGTGTCTGCCCCCTGCTGGTCAGTGGGCGTCATAGCAACCAGTCGTTCTGCTGCTTGGTCAATTTGCATATTATATAGGATATACTTAGATAATTATGCTTTAATATAAAATACAAATTTATATTTTAATTAAATTTATATTTTATATTACATAATATAGAATGAAATTGTGTTCTATATTAAAACTTATAAATTTAATAAATAAATATAGTGGGCATCTACATGAGTGGCCCAAACTGTTCAATTTGCAGCTACAATGTTTACACAGTTTTCTCCCCAAAAGAGGGGTGTCTTTAATCTACCATCTTTAGTCTTTCAAGTGACAGACCAGATGACTAGAGCATTGGCAACAGCCCAAGAGTTAGTGAAAACAGGCCCTGTCCTTAGGAGCAATGTTTAAGGTAAGGAAAACGGCTTTCATTTCAGGCCACTGGGCTGACTGGCCTTGACCACAGGCGTTCTAACAGAGCCGGACTACCTCCCAGTTGAGGTTTAACTGCCTCCCGATGGACACCGCCAGC
>NW_006286678.1:1397170-1397656 GCF_000327345.1 Myotis davidii | reverse complement strand
AAGCCAGCAGCTTTGCTTATAATGGCCACCTGTACACGCCACACTTTGTCCTCACTGCCAGGCAGGTCAGGGTACAGCAGGGATGAGGTACATAGTGCAATTGGCTCTGTGGTAGGCTTTGCATTCACTTTCACTTTTGAGCAGCTGCTCACTCCTGTCTCAGCCAAGTGAACATCTAATATTTTTTTCTCCACTCAACATTTTATTTTATTTATTTATTTATCTATTTATTTTATTTGTATTGCTTAAAGTATTACAAAGAGTATTACATATGTCTCCTTTTTTTCCCCCCGCCCTTGACAATCCCCTGGTCTCCCCTACCCCCCAGTGTCTTATGTCCATTGGTTATGCTTATATGCATGCATACAAGTCCTTTGGTTGCTCTCTTGCCCTCCCACCCTCCCCGGCCTTCCTGCTGTAGTTTGACAGTCTGTTTGAGGCAGCTGTGCCTCTGTATCTATTTTTGTTCATAAGTTTATAATGGCC
>NW_006286678.1:1388256-1397087 GCF_000327345.1 Myotis davidii | reverse complement strand
GTGTTCCTTTTTCTCCACATCCTCTCCAGCACTTGTCCTTTGTTGATTTGTAGATGATTCCCAGTCGGACAGATGTGAGATGGTACCTCATTGTTGTTTTGATTCGCATCTCTCGGATGATTAGCGACTTTGAGCATGTTTTCATATGTCTCTTGGCTTTCTGAATGTCCTCTTTTAAAAGGTGTCTATTTAGGTCCTTTGCCCATTTTTAAATTGGATTGTTTATCTTCCTTCCACTCAACATTTTATATCAGAGAGCAAGTTCTTCATTGCTCTCACCATTGATTCCCACTTTGGAGATTCTTGGCTCAGCAGCCACCATCACATGGCCTTTCAGCTTGCTGCCCCATTGTCATGCTAACATCCCTTCCTCTGCCTGCCCAGAGACCCATTCCACTATTCAAGCTGCTGGTTTTAATCCTACTCCTCACCATTCAAACCATTCACTGATAGGACAGTGTGGTGCCTTACCTCCCCAACCTTGCCCACCACTTAGGCATGATCTCAAGAAGCTTCTCATCCCTGAACCTGACCTTCAGGGCCCATGTCCTTACTCTTCTAGAAAACTATGTCTCTGTCAGCATCCCATCCTCATTGCCTGCATGCACTGTCAGGTCTTGGATTGCTTGCTGCAAACCCAACTCTAAGAAATGACCCAGGTAAAGAGGAATCAAAACTTTGCATTCTTCTGGTATACCCTGTAAGTACATGCAGAGATAATCAGACTTCCTGGAAGATTGCCTCTCCCAGTGCTATTGTGGTATTTCCAAGACTCAGTTGTGTCTGTAGCCATTACAGAAAAGTTTGATATAATGAGATTACTGACATTTGTGGCCTATATACGGATAGTGATTCTTTTAAAAAGTTAATATGGTAAGTGCCTTGAGAATTTATAAATATCTAGTTATATAGATACTAGAGGCCCTGTGCACAACATTCATGTACTGGGAACGAGGGGGTCTCTCAGCCCGGCCTGCACCCTCTCGCAGTCCGGGATGCCTCGGGGGATGTCCGACTGCCAGCGTGGAGCAGGCTTAAGCTGGCAGTTGGACATCCCCTGAGGGGTGCTTAGCATTGCCGCCACCGCCGCTAGCTCGCTCGCCCGCCAGCTGTGAGCCCGGCTTCTGGCTGAGCGGTGCTCCCCCATGGGAGCACACTGACCACCAGGGGTCAGCTCCTGCATTGAGCGTTTTCCCCCTGGTGGTCAGTGTGCATCATAGCAACTGGTCCTTCTGTCGTTCAATCGATTTGCATATTAGGGTTTTATTATATAGGATCATTAGAATTAATAATAACATGTTTCCACTTCAGTTTTAAGTGTATCTTTTGGTGCCTACTATGATTAGGATTCAGAATGAAATATGGCAGAATGCCTACCTTACACTCATGTGTGCTGTCATGTGCTATTATGTGCATAGTTATAATATCTCCAGGGTAAAATTATACACAGTCTATAAATGAACAAAAAATGTAGTGCACATTTGTATATATAGTGAACAATTATTTTCTCCCCAACTACAATGAGAGTAAATATATGTGCTGAGGACTCAGAGAGAATGCAAAGATACGAATCGGGGAAATGTGGTGTTCAGTGGGGAAAGGAGTTGCTATAGATAGAGTTGGCCAAGTCTTGAGCATTAGAGTCTGTTAAAGTAATTGTTTCAACTGAAGAAGAAGCAAATAGCAAAGGCTCCTAGGAGCCAGATATAGAAACGATGGTAGCCATTTGGTGAAGAAATGTAGAGGTGGGGATCCAGAATATTTTGACGATCAGCTACCAGTTTTCTAGAAGTTAATGATTAAGGCACTTGCCAGGGATAGACAGTAGTTTTGTAGAATATGATTTCAGATACTGCTGGTGCATAAATATGTTCCCTTTTTTTCTACTCAGTGAGTGAAAGTAGTCATATTCATACTAAAGCCAAGAAAATACTTAGAATCTGGGGGTATTCTTTGCCTTAATAGAAACTATTGCTTTAGAAGAAGCTGTTTTGTCTAGAGAAATGGCAGGAGCAGGACAAAGATCAAGAGTGAGGACCAGGAAGCTACCACTAGCTCAGTGACAATAACTATGATATCCCTCATGTCACTAGACTTGGGATTGCAAAAGATCATTTAAGAACAGATTCTTTTTTTTTCATTAATTTTTTTTAGAGGGAGTGGAGGGAAGGGGAGTGGGAGTGGGGAGAGAGAGAAACATCCCATATGCTCCCAACCCAGGCCAGGGATCAAGTCTACAACCGAGGTATGTGTCCTTGACCAGGAATCAAACCCAGGCCGACACTCTAACCCCTGAGCCAAACCAGCCAGGGCAAGAATAGATTCTTTTAATGGACTGAAAGCTGATGTTAGCAGTTAAAAGGGTGAGAAAAGAGAAGAAAAAAAAAAAAGAAGTATAACAGCAAACAATCTTCTCTTTAAAATTAGCCTGTAACAAAAACTCAAAAATACATGAAGAAAGCAAATGATAAGGAAGCTAACAATATCATTATTCAGATCATGAATTCAATCTTAGTGGAAGAACACAAGGCAAAAGGACAAGCCACACAAAGAGAAGTTATTTGCAGAGCCAAACAAGAGTTAGTATCCAGAATATGTAAATAAATCCTACTGATCGGTAAGAAAGACAAATAGCTAAGATGGGAAATGAGTAAACACAAAAAGGCTATTCACAGAAGGAAGAAACAAATAGCCAACAAATATATTTAAAAATTCCACCTCAAACAGGGAAATGAAGATTAAATCCATAGTGAAGCACAATTTTATGCCCATTTTATTGGCAAAAGTTGGCAAGTCTGACAAAACCAGGTGTGGCAAGGATGTGAAGTAGTAAAAATTCTCATACTTTACTAGTGGAAATGTGAATTGGAGTAGCTACTTTAGAGAGCAATTTCAACCCAGAAGTTTCAGAAATTCTTGCACATTTACCAGGAGATATGTATAAGAAAGCGTATTACAATATTGTCATAATGGTGAAAAATGAGAAACCTGCTAAACATTCCTCTAGAGAATAAATAAATGCAATATATTGTTTTCACATGACAGGATACTTTCTCCAGTAAAAATGTATAAACCACAGCAACTTGTATAAATCTCAAAAATATTGCTTTGAATAAAAGGTGGCGAGTGATTCCTACAGCACTATTTGTATAAAGATTGGAAACATGTAAAACAATACTATGTACCTTATGGGTACATATATTTGTAAGAAATAAAAGTATTAAAACTTTCATTGGAATGATACAAATTTAAGAGAATAGTATCTGAAGAGGGAGAGAAGGTAATGGAATTGGGAAACCGCAAAAAGGGAACATTAAACATATCTGTATGGCCTGGCCAGCATGGCTCAGTGGTTGAGCACCAACCTGTGAACCAGGAGGTCACGGGGTTTGATTCTTGGTCAGGGCACGTGCCCGAGTTGTGGGCTTGATCCCCAGCGTGGGGCGTGCAGGAGGCAACAGATCAGTGGTTCTCTCTCCTTATTGATGTTTCTATCTATCTCTCTCCCTCTCCCTTCCTCTCTGAAATCAATTTTAAAAACTGGAAAATATAAAGTAAAATATCAAGGTACTTCACCCAGAAGGTCTATGTTAATGTTATTAAGATTTAATGACTATATTTTTTCCTAAAAAAGGAGCTCATCTTAGAGAACTGGGTGGACAAAATACTGTGCGAGTTTGAAAGTGGCATTCTGGGTTGGTTTCCCAGGTTCATTTCAAGTTCTGTTCTCCAGGACAGAGAATTTTTCATCCCCTTTAACCCTTTTAGATATTATGCTCCTTCTCATGCATCTAGGGCAGTGATGGCGAACCTATGACACGCATGTCAGAGGTGACATGTGAACTCATTTTTTTGGTTGATTTTTCTTTGTTAAATGGCATTTAAATATATAAAATAAATATCAAAAATATAAGTCTTTGTTTTACTATGGTTGCAAATATCAAAAAATTTCTATATGTGACACGGCACCAGAGTTAAGTTAGGGTTTTTGAAAATGCTGACATGCCGAGCTCAAAAGGTTCACCATCACTGATCTAGGGGGAAACCCAATGTTATAATCATTTGTATTATTTAAAAAAAAAAAAAGAAGTTCTTGGTGTTAACAATTATGGGAAAATAAGAGGAGGATTATGACTACCTAACAAAAACAAAGCAAAACATTCTATGTGGGAGAGACATGAGGAAAATTTTTCACATTTCAGTGACATAACAGACCTGGTCATATCTGAGTTAATGTCCTTTTAGTGACTAAATCAGGGCTTTCCTGTAACTTCAGCTCTCTCACTACTATGTTAACCATCAGCTTCTTAAGAATATACATTCTTTTGATCTATTATCTCCTTATTCTTTTACTGTTTTCTACCCAGTCAAAAATGACAAAAGGAGATCCTAAAACAGTCTACACTCAGGATTAGGAGGCCCCGGATGGTCCTAAGAGATGATTAACTTCCAAATGGTCCCCAAAGTGTTTGCATTACAAGAATAAACCTGAAAACCTAAGAAGCCCCAATTTCAAGCAATAGTGAGGAAATGTTTAGACAATTTGGTTTATAGGAAGCAAAGTAGCCTGTAACAGGGTCCCCAGAATCATACAACCTTTAGAGAGTTATAAAATCAGCTTGCTATCTCAGACTAACATCTTCCCCTTTCCCACTGACACTAGAAATATTCTCCTGATTTTGTCTCTAAGAGTTGTCCTTCCCCTGTGCTCATTCTTAGAATTGAATTTGCATACACTGGGCATTTAATAAATACTTGTTCATGAGACCAAGGAAGTTGACCTTGATCCAACTGGATTATATTGTTTCTAGTCCCAGCTTTCTGATGTGTCTCTGTCCTATCAAATAGGAAAAGCTGGCCTGAACATATAGCTGACCCCTCCCATGACACCTGCTAAATTCCTATTGGGTATGCCCTTGTTGTTTCTATAGTATCAGTATCTGTAGGTAAAATATAGACATCCTACTCAATGTAAACAAAACGAAAAGTCAGAAATACCATTATTTATAACATTCCAACTATTTTTATTCTTACTTCTCCCTAACCTTGGTTTTCTCCTTAATCACTAGCTGACTTACATATACCATGTACAGTCATATTTCCTGGTCTACCAGCCCTCTATCGTGGTCACTCTTGGTTTCACTTGACCGTCTATGTTTTGTTGCCTGCTCCACACTGGAAAACTGTTCATAATATCAGTAGCAAACATTTACTGAGCATTTGCTTTGTGCAGTGTTCTTAGAACTTTGCAGATATTATCTTTATCATTTCATTTGCATAATAATCTCAGGTACTCTTATTATTCTTATTTTATAGATTAGGAAGTAGAGGCACAGGAAGATCTTTGTAATAAGTCAAGTGCAAACATTTTACTGTTGTCTGCTTCAGAACAAAGCTCAGTAACTGTTTGTTGAATGAATGAGTAAATCAGTTATTACTGAGATGTGCCATGTAGATAGAATTCCCAGAATAATGTAAAATGTAAATATGAAAAGTACTGTGTCTATAACTCAGTAGCTACCCCATCAACATATTCTAATTTCCTTCTCCTTCCCTTTTCCTCTAAATTTCAGAATCAAAATAATTGTCTGATTGAATATTTTTAAAAGGTCATGATGAATTATTCTGTAATATTTGAAATGCTATGCTCAAAAAGGTCAACCTTTTTATTTTTTAGTGTGAAATACCACATAGATTTGTTTTTCCTTGGGCACCTTTTCTTCTTTCAAAGAAAAGATGGCAAGAGATTTAGAGCAGGGTGCCCTCTTGAGGAAAATTTAGCACCTTTCTTTTCAAAAGTTGACACTGGGCGAAATGAGAAGTCCTGATAAATGATGTCTGCTATGAATGAGGCTCAGATACATGAAATATTAAAAAATAAGAGTAACAAAATACCAGATATCTGAGAATTAGGATTCTGTTATACTTGATGTAGCAACTGTAAGAATTTTTAAATAAAAACAAAACCTCTAGAAGATATCTCATTTCCTCTTATTCACTCAGAACTTCAAGTGATGTTTATTAAATACCTATTTTGTGCCAGGAACACTGCCAAACACAGTGGCCATTAAAACATAGCCTCTGTAGCTGACAGCTTGTGAGGAAGATCACAGTGGAGGGAACAAACACATATATGACCTCATTATAAACTGAGGAAAGTATATGAATGGTATAAAGGGGTGCGAGAATAAAGAACAACATAGGTTGGTCTACTTTGGGTGGTCAAGGACAAGCCTTTCTGAGAGGAAATAGCTGAGCTGAGCCAGTTTGCTTTTCAGTATATTCCAAGGGTGGGGAACCTTTTTTTCCAAAGGCCATTTGGATATTTATAACATCATTCTCTTAATATATTCACTTAATATAAATGTATGTTGCTATGAAAAAAGCTCCTAGATATATTGAATTTCGAGTTCCACCTGCGGTTGCCTCGGCAGGGCCAGACCAAATGATTTCTCAGGCCTTTTACCGCCCACAGGCTGGACGTTCCCCACTCCTGGTCTATTCCAAGTCTGCCCATCTGATAGAGACAGTCACTGTTGCTTTTAATCTTTATTGTTAAAAGAATTACATATGTCCCCTATTTTCCCCCATTGACTTCTCGCTCACCCCCAGGCCTTCACCACACTACATATGGGTTATGCATATATATGCATACAAGTTCTTTTGTTGATCTCTTCCCACCCACCCACCCTAGACAGTCTTATGGACCCCGTTTCCTAGCCTTGTTCTTTCTTATCTCTTCCCCAATTCTTTTTTATAATTTATCATTATTGTTGAAAATATTACAGATGTTCCCTTTTGTTTTCCCCATTGACCCCCTCCATAGTGCACCTCCCCTCCCACCCCAGGCCTTCACCACACTATTGTCTGTCCATGGATTATGCCCATACGCATATATATTCTTTGGTTAATCTCTTCCCACCCAACCCATCCCCGCCTTCCTTCTGAGATTTGTCAGTCTGTTCCCTGCTTCTATGTCTCTGGATTTATTTTGTTCATCAGTTTATTTTGTTCATTAGATTCCACATATGAGTGAGATAATGTGATACTTGTCTTTCTCCGACTGGCTTATTCTGACCCAATTCTTGAGCTGAGTTAAATCCTGTCTCTGCCCTTTGGACAAGCAGGCAACTCTCATTCATCCTTTGCACCTCTTGTTGCTGTAACTGGTCTCCTTCACACTAGATCCTCACAGTCTTCACTGAGAGGGTGTGGGGGTGGGCGGGGGGAATGCTTAATTAACAAATGTCTTCCTTACTTACACTGATAACCCCTCATAGTAGAACATCAACGCATTATAATCCTAAACGGCCAAATTTCCAATAAGGTTAAAGGTGGAGAGGATCTCAGAAAGTGAAAAGGACAGATAACCCGGCCACAGTGCTTTAACTTTGAATAGGGAGAGGTAAAGGAGCATGAAGTAGGCAGAGACCTTGGTCATGCAATACAGTTGGGTCATGTTGACTTTGAAATATCTGTAGTACTAAGCATCTTCGGAAAAACCTCAAAAGAACTATTTTTTTGTAGGGCTTTTTTTTTTTAGTTTGTTTGTTTCAAGGCTCCCATATTACACAGACATACTATACTATACAATAGCCCCCCCCTTATTTGTGGGGAATACATTCAAAGACCCCGGGTGGATGCCTGAAACTGAGGTTACCACTGAACCCTATATGTTATGTTTTTTCCTATACATACATACCTATGATAAATTTTAATATATAAATTAGGCACATTAAGAGAATAGCAATAACTAATAATAGAACAATTATAGCAATGTACTGTAATAAGAGTTATGTGAATGTGGTCTCTCTCTCTCTCTGATAACAAGATGGCTACTAAATGCCTAATGGGTGGTAGGGTATGTGGCATGACTACAGTAAATGAATGGGGTGATTCTTGACTCACTATATAAAGAGATGATTCTAGTCCCAGGCAGGACAGAGCTGGATGGCACAAGATTTCATCACATTACTCAGAACTACACACAATTTAAAACTTATGAATTGCTTGTTTCTGTGGTTTTCCATTTAATATTGTGGACTGCAGTCACGGAAACCACAGAAAACGAAGCTGTGGATAAGGAGGTACTGTTCTATAATGATTGACAAGGATCCCCTCCAGTGTGTTGCTCTACCCTTGTAGTTGTTTCTTTTTCCAGATGAGTTGATTCTATCAAATTGGAGGGTGTAACTGATGTGGAGAGAATTGCCTCAGATGGATGGCCTGCAATGACTTCTGGGTTGGTGTTTAGGTGACCTATGAGTCAGGAACCCGAAGTGTGAACAAGGTGTGCTTCTACTTCAGTTGTACCTGTAAATAGCTGTCTTCCAGAAAACTAGCACCTCCTCCTTATCAACCAGATGACTGTGAACAACACATTTAACCCCTTTGAATCTCACCTGTAAATTGGGGTTTAAAATCTCTGCTTATTTCACAAAGTTACCATATTTTGAATATAAATAATATGTGTTATATTGGTCAAAATGTGCTAAAGATAATATACTTATTGCTGCTACTATATAGCAATTTGGAGAATACACCAAAAAACATAAAATGTACAAACTCCTTTGACCCAGTAAATTGGTTCCTGATAATTTATTCTTATGAAAAATTTTAAGAAAAAAACAAACCTACCATCAACAAAACAACAAGAAAACCCACTGTGTGGGAAAACATATTTGCCAATGTCATATCTGATAAGGGCCTAATCTCCAAAATTTATAGGGAACTCACACAACTTAACAAAAGGAAGATAAACAATCCAATCAAAAAATGGGCAAAGGACCTAAATAGACACCTTTCAAAAGAGGACATTCAGAAAGCCAAGA
>NW_006286678.1:1358421-1388067 GCF_000327345.1 Myotis davidii | reverse complement strand
CCTTCATAGGCCATCTTCCTTCATGCTGACCTACACAAAAATGCTATGCGCACCAAGCCTTCTGACTCCTAGTGTACCTTTTCCTCTTCCAGTTTCTCAGAACATTGCTCTGACTTTTGTTGTACTGATAATCTAACCACCAATAGAGAAAAATGGTCTATGTGTGGCTTCTTTCAGGTAAATCCTCATTTTAATAAAAAAGAATTTAATACCTTAACTCAAAGTCCTGTGGTCCTCAAGTAATTTAGCTTGTCAAACATTTATGGAACACCTACTATTGCAAAACACTGAAGCTGATGGAGGGAAGCGGGGGAAAAAAATGGACACATATGTAATACCCTTTGTAATAAAAAATAAAATAAAAAAAAAAGAAATCAGCAGGTAAAAAAACAAAAAAAAAAAACACCTGTTTTCTTCTATAAAGAAAACATTGTAAATAATATTAGAATGGTTAAATAAAATATGTTGCTTTTATAAAATGAAATATTGACCAGCAACTATGTAAACTAGATGCATATGGAAAGGGGCTAGAAGGAAACATGAAAAAATTAAACAATTGAAAGAGTAGTAGAACTTTAAATATTTTCCTCTTATTGTTCTGAATGTTATTATTGCAGCAGAATAATTACAATACTTGAAACACTTTAAAATTTTAAAAAATTTGCCCATCCGATGTGGCTCAGTGGTTGAGCACCAACCTATGAACCAGGAGGTTGCAATTCGATTCCTGGTCTGGGCACATGCCCGGGTTGCAGGTACCATCCCCATTTTGGGGCATGCAGGAGGCAGCCGATCAATGATTCTCTCTCACCATTATGTTTCTCTCTCTCTCTCCCTCTCCCTTCCTTTCTGAAATCAATAAAAATACATTTTTGAAAAATAATAAAATTTTAAAAAATAATGGCCTCAAACTAAATTTCCTCTTACCATCTCTTGTTTTTTATTTAGGGAAATTATCGTTTCATGAAACTCTTACTCACACGTAGAGCGAATTGGATGCAGAAGGATCTAGAAGAGATGACTCCTCTGCACTTGACCACCCGACACAAAAGCCCCAAGTGTTTAGCACTTCTGCTGAAGTTTATGGCGCCAGGAGAGGTGGATACACAGGATAAAAACAAGGTAATGGAGCGCCAAAATGAAAGACAAATAAGAACAGGAAGCATGTGCTTCCTTTTATAATATGAAACCTCAAGGAAGAAGGCAGGAATTACCCCTCATACACATGATAGAAGAACTCCAAGTCCCCACATGCCCTAGTAAAGTATTTCACTTAAAGTCTGTCATTTTATCCTCCTACCAACCATGTGTAGTAGATAGTACCATCTCCTTTATTCAGATGGAGAAACTGAAGCTCAAGAAGATTAAAATTCTGCCCAAGATCCAAGTGGTGGGACTAGAATTCAAACAGAAACCCCTTATTGAACAGCTGGTTGTGATAGTGACCATGGTGTTAGATTTGTGGTGGCTGATGCATAGTTATTTCCTTTTGGTTCTAGCATCCGCCCTGGCATTTGTTGCTATGATTCACTATCTTCCCTGATTTTGAAGTTTAACATATTGTACACATTGGTCATTGTAATCAACTGGTTATTGCTCTGATCATTTTTTACAGGGAAAAAATGTAGTCTTTAGTTAGACAAGTTCAATAATCCTCTTTGTTTCAACCAGGCACTTAATTATAGAGTCTTGCTAACTGTAACACTCCCATGTAATTAAAACTCTTATGATTACATCCACAATGTTTATATTCCATAATCCGTTCACTCTCATAGTGTTCTTTGTGTAGTTTTCTGATTTTGTTTAGTAGTCACTCACATAATCCAAAGTTCTGTAATCAACTTTGTTTTACAGCATACTGTAGACCAGTGATGGCGAACCTATGACACGCGTGTCAGAGGTGACACGCGAACTCATTTTTTTGGTTGATTTTTCTTTGTTAAATGGCATTTAAATATATAAAATAAATATCAAAAATATAAGTCTTTGTTGTACTATGGTTGCAAATATAAAAAATTTCTATATGTGACACGGCACCAGAGTTAAGTTAGGGTTTTTGAAAATGCTGACACACTGAGCTCAAAAGGTTTGCCATCACTGCTGTAGACTAATATTATTCCTAACTCACAGCATCTCCACAGTGCTAATATTTTACTGAAAAAAAGCACTTTGATAAATCCACAAAGAATACTAGTCACTTAAGAAGCTATGAATTTCTTTGGGCTTTATAATGTCTTCCCCAAATATTCTAGAAACTTCCTACTCTCTTCCAATATTAGTATATGATTCTGTATGGAACAGGGATGGGAGGTTATCCAGTGAGACACGTGGAAAATGGAACTCCACAGTCTAGGCAGACACAGAGAAGAAAGTGAGACAAACGCCTAGAGCAGTGATTCTCAAAGTATCTGAGGGTAAGGATCAGTTTCTTTAATTTCCAATCTGTCACAGAGCAATAATTTTATGACATATAATATAAATGCACAACACCAAAAGAACAACCAATTAAAAAGGGGCCTAAAACTTGAATAGACATTTCTCCAAAGAAGATACACAAATAGCCAACAAGCACATGAAAAGATGCTCAGCATCACTATTTATTAAGGAAAAGCAAATCAAAACCACAATAAGATAGCACTTCATACCCTTTAGGATGCAATTATTACACACATACAAAAATAAGTGTTGGTGAGGCTACAGAGAAATTTGAACCCTTGTGCAATGCTGGTAGGAATGTAAATTGAAACAGCCACTGTGGAAAACAATATGACAGTTCCTAAAAAATTAAACATAGAATTACCATACTCTTTCTGGGTGTACATCCAAAAGAATTGAAATCTGGAACTTGGACAGATATTTGTACATCCACATTCATAGAAACATTATTCAGAATAGCCAAAAAAATGGAAACAACTCAAATGTTCATTGACAGCAGATCGCTGGCTAACAAAAGGCAGTGTATACATACAGTGGGATATTATTCACACTTTTAAAGGAATTAAATTTTGACACATGCTACAACATTGATGAACTTTGAAGACATTAGGCTAAGTGAAATGTCAAACACGAAAGGAGAAATATTGTCTGATTCCACTTATGAGGTACCTAGAATAGTCAAATTCATAGAGACAGAAAGCAGAACAGTTGTTGCCAAGGCCTGGGAGGAGCTGGCAATTGGTAGTCATTGTTAAGTGGGTATGGAGTTTCAGTTTGGGAAGTTGAAAAATATTTCAGATGCATGGTCTGATGGTTGCATAACAATTTGAATATGCTTAATGCCACTGAACTGTACACTTAAAAACTGTTAAAATAGTGAATTTTATGTAATGTATATACTAGAGGCCCAGTGCACAAAATTCATGCACAGGGTGTGTGTGTGTGTGTGTGTGTGTGTGAGTGCTAACCCCTCCCCTGCCGATTTGATTGCCCCCTGCTGGTTGCCCCCAACTGCCCTCCCCTGAAGGCCCAATCACCCCCTAACTGCTCTCCCCTGCTGGCCTGTCCCCCCCCAACTGCCCTCCCTTGCAAGCCTGATCACCCCCAACTGCCCTCCCCTGCCAGCCATTTTGTGGTGGCCATCTTTGACCACATGGGGGTGGCCATCTTGTGTGTTGGAGTGATGGTCAATTTGCATATTGCTCTTTTATTATATAGGCATTTTACCAGAGTAAAAAAAGAATTACTAGAAAAATAAAAACAAAAATATAAAAAATGCAACCCCAAATTTTTTACTCTTAGATTCAACAGACATAATATTACATTTCAATAAATACATTCAGAACAAACATTACATGGGAAAAGAAAAGAATTACAGAAATTGCACATGTTGTTTACTGAAAATATAGTTATAGGCAATTCATTGCTATTGTATTTGTGACTTTTTTTGTTTTGCAATTATTACTAAATAAAAGGTTATAAGTTAAATAGTGGCTCTTTATATTAAATGCCTATAGGTACACTCTGAATAAATACCATCCTACATAATAAAAGCCTAATATGCGAAGTGTCCGACCATTCGTTTGACAGTTTGGCCAGTTGCTATGACGCACACTGACCACCATGGGGCAGATGCTCAGACCAGTAGGTTAGCTTGCTGCTGGGGTCTGGCCGATGGGGACTGGGCAAGACAGACCAGACATGCCCTGGGTCCCTCCCGCGGTCCCTCCCTGGCTGGCCCTGATCAGCTCTGACGGGTCCTGGATTGCAAGAGGGCGCAGGCCAAGCCAAGGGATCCCGTCAGTGCACAAATCTGTGCACCAGGCCTCTAGTGTATATATAAAGTGTTTATTGTGACAAATGAGCTTGGTTCCTGCTGTTAGATGACCTTATTCTAGATTGGCTTGATGACAGTGCTACTTTTGTCTCCTTAATAAATCTCTTGGCAGAGAAAGCAGTCTTATTATGGTATGTTGATGAGAATGAAGAAGAGATTTTAAAGTAATGTCAGCCCATTTTGAATGTTCATTTTTAACTTTTATCTGCTGTATTTTCCAAATGTATCTTTTATCAGGAACTAGGTCTAACAATTTATCATGTAAAATTATAGCTAAATTTATTCTTTGATATAAGAAAATAATTCCTTGACTATAGAAAATAATTCTATGATTTCCTATGCATGGATTTTTTAATAGATAATAAAATTCAAAACATTGTGTCAAATTATGAAATTGCTTGATACAATATGAAGATCATCACTTACTTTGTTGACAATTATTCATAAATTATTGGGCTGCTTTTCTCTTTTTCAGTATTATCATTCTTAGTTTCTGATTACCCGAATGCCTGCCATGAAAAGGACAGCAGATGTGGAGGCAGACTGCCCGTGTTAAATCTCAGTTTGGTCACTTACTGCCTTTATGTCCTTGAGCAGAATACTTATCCTCCTTGTGCTCAGTTTCCTTATCAATTATGTGCAAATTCAAGGGCACATTCTCCCAGAATTGCCATGACAACTACATGAGATAAAATACATAAAAGTCTTACAACAGTGCCTGCTACACAGTAAAAGCCTGGGAACAATGGGTCATGTATTGTTACTGTTGTTACTATTTTAAGAATCCCAATTTTGCAGCAAACAGCTCTGCATTGGAGTGCCTACTACAACAACCCTGAGCACGTGAAGCTGCTTATCAAACATGATTCCAACATTGGGATTCCCGATGTCGAAGGCAAGATCCCACTTCACTGGGCAGCCAACCACAAAGATCCGAGCGCTGTGCATACAGTGCGATGCATTCTGGTGAGTACCACGGTGCTGCTAGACCCGGATGGCCTTTCTAAATACTATAAATTAAAACAACAGAGAAATTCCTTTTATACCTATAAGGGGAAAGTGTAGTGAACTTGATAATACTAAATGGTTATTTTGTGCCAGCATTTGGGGAAACAAAAACTTTTACACATTGTCATGGATGTGTTCATTGGAACAACTATTTGAAGAACAGCTTAACAATTCCAGCTTGGTAATTTCCCCTCTAGGTTTCTAGTCTAGAGAAACGTTTGTGCTACATGCGGACATGTAAAGGAAGTGTGTTCATTGCAGCATTATTGTTAATAGTGGGAAAATGTAAATAACCTAGGTATCCTTCAGTAGGAGAATGGGTAACTACATTGTGGCTTAAAGATTAACTAGTATCAACATAGATACCCCAAAATGTAGTGTTGAAAAAAATTGCCAAAGGATATGCAGTGTATAATGCATAAGTGTAAATATTAAAAAAACACACATACAAAATTTATGTATTGTTTATAGAGACAGTCATTGTTCCTTTGGGAGCAAAGCACAAAACATACAGCTCAATCCATACCAGATACACAAGCACAAAATATTACACCTATTCAATGCAGATAGTCAGTGAATGGTATTTATTATATCTTTTCTATACTTCTTATGGTTAAATATGAAAATAAAATTGTATCACTTTACTATGCTGAGAGAGAACATAAGGTTTAGAAAACTACTCAGTTAATATGTCAAATGTGTTTTATTGAGGGTATATGTGTCTGAAATCTCTGGTTCCTTAAAAATAGGATGCTGCTCCAACGGAGTCTCTACTGAACTGGCAAGACTATGAGGGGCGAACACCTCTTCACTTTGCAGTCGCTGATGGGAACATGACAGTGGTTGATGTCTTGACCTCATATGAAAGCTGCAATATAACATCTTATGATAACTTGTTTCGAACTCCACTTCACTGGGCAGCTCTACTAGGTGAGTTGGATATGAATCAGAAGATGAACAGTAGGAGGAACTGTGTGAGTATAGGAAACTTTTTCTATGCCTTCTCTTTTCCTAACTCCCATCTTCCATTTAATTATTTATATTTCTAATTATGTGGCACCATTTTACACCTAAATCCCTCTATTTATGCTTAAATTTTAATAATATGTGTTCTGTCATATATTAGTTTTCATTTCAACATCATGTCTTTTAATTTATATATATAAAAGCCTAAGTGACCATTATGATGACCGGTTGACCGGTCGCTATGACGTGCACTGACCACCAGGGGGAAGACACTCAATGCACACTGGTGGTCAGTGTGCTCTCATGGCCTGCCAATCTCCCATGGTCCCTTTGCCTGGCCAGCTGGCCCAATCGGCCCCAATCTGGACTGGGCAAGACAGTCCCCAATCAGCCCAATCACTGGCCAGGCCAATGAACCCCACCCATGCACGAATTTGTGCACTGGGCCTCTAGTTTTTATCATAAAAGTAATGCACATTTATTGACAAATACCAATGTAAATTAACCCTCTTTTCACATTCAATGTCTTTATTTGGGGGGAGGAGAGGTTTAAGTTTATGTTTGTGCTAATACAATCATATTTGATTTTTTTCTTTATATTTTCCTGATATGCCTTTTACTTAACCTTTTTGGGTATCACTTTCTTTAGATGAGAGAGTACATATATGTGTCTGATTTTGGGGGCAGTCTGAGAGTCTTTCTCTTTTAGTGCAGGAGTTTTATGTAGTTATTCTTATATATTATTTGCTATTTTTCCTGCTATTCTGCTCTTTGATTATTATTGGTGTTTTTGTTTTTAGTTTGCTTTTGTTTTTCTGTTGTTATTTTTCTGCCTTTTGGTGTGTGGATTAGGTTTGTTGTTATTTGGTTTTGAATTGCCTAATGTTTCAGGAGCCTATTTAAGTTTTATTAGTGGTTACCTTTAAATTGATCAAAAGCTTTTTAAGCCTCAGTCAAAGTCAAGAGCAAAACTGCATATGTTCATTCCAATCTATTTAAAATGAGGAACTTAGCACACTTTTATTGCTCTTTTAGTATTTCTTAATATAACCTGAGGTTTTTTCCCCAATTATTATTATGGTCTTATTTTTTAAATTATTTAATTAGAGTTCATTTCAATGTACAGTTTCATCCCTTTTTCCTTTTCTTCTGCATTCTGGGAGGACTTCACAAACTTGTCTCCATGTCATTAAATTGACATTTTGTTCCATAAGTTCTGCTTGTTTTCTGCCTCTTATATATTATAGTTTGATTTCTCTCATCCATATTTCCTTTTATCTCTGTCTAGTTCCCTTTTTACTTCCTTCCATTACCTTTTCATTCCAGTCCATTTTCTTCTTAGGATATTCTGTTTTGTTTCATAGAGGCCATCTCTTTGTACTTAGTCGAAGATGCCAAGCAGTTTCCTGAATTTTCCTCTGGACCCTTCTCTAGATCACTTTCTGAGGTATGCTCTTCATCTTTCTGATGGTGTTTTATCCTTCAGACAAGATAGGGATGTGTTTCAGTTGACCACATGGCGTAGATTGCCTTTGATCCTGCTTTGTCTGTTTGTGTGCTCGAGAAGTCCATCTCCAACCACAGCTGGAGGGCGGGGCGATGAGCACAGTGCTCACGAAAGTCCTTCCTCCTGCCTGGCTTTCGTGCAGCGTGTCCTTGCCCTGCTAATGTGGCGTCTGCTTCGCTGCCTGGTTCTTCAGTATGCTGAAGAAAGAGGATTTGTGAAATTTGGGTTTTCTAGATACACTACTAGCAGGTTTGTTCATTCTTTGATCCTTTCTACTGTTCTTCACTTGTGGAGACCACATCCTCCAGAATGCATTGTAGAATATTTTCTGTACCACCAGCCACCTCCTCATTCCTGCCCACTTGTTTGCAGGGATTTGAAATCATTGCTTAGATGTTAAAAGATTGGGGATGGACAGGAGGCCTCAGAGATCACAGGAGATTATATTACAGTTTGTGCTCCCAGACAGAAGAAGAGAACAGCCGTGCGGTTCGGATTGGTTGTGCAGTGGAACCTGGAGACCAGAAGCATTGATGGCCCAGTGGGGCTGGCTTCTGGTTTCTAGTGCAGCTTCCACTTTTCCCATGGGCAGTTTCTAAAGTGAAGCCAGGGAATGCAGTAAGCCTATACCCTAACATTCTTTTGTCTCAATCTGTAAATAGTAATTAATGTCATTTCCTTCCTGATTGAAGATTTAAGTTTTTAGTATGGTAGTTTTTGCCTTTGTCCTACATTATCATAGTATTTTAATGAGAAGTTAGAAGAGGCTGCACTGAGGGCTGCTTCTCAGAAACCATTTGAATGTTACATGTATGTGCTAGTGATTTTTCTTACCCCTTTCCTTTAAATAGATTATAAGTTAATTAATGCCTTTGTATGTGATCGCTACCTTGTTGTGTCTGCTTTCAGGCCATGCACAGATTGTCCATCTCCTTTTAGAAAGAAATAAGTCTGGAACCATCCCCTCCGACAGCCAAGGAGCAACACCCTTGCACTATGCAGCTCAGAGTAACTTTGCTGTAAGTAAAACATGACAATTATCTTTTTTCTTAATTAAATTTTAATTTTTATATGATTGTAAATTTATAGACAGTTGTACAAAATGAAACAGCGAGGTCCAATGTTCCCTTCACCTCATCTACCTCAATGGTAAGTAACATCTTGCAAAAATGTAATGCAGTCTCATAAACAGGAAATAGACATGGATACAACCCACTGACCTTATTCAAATTTCACCATTTACATGTGCTTACTATACTAGTATGTGAGTTTGTACAGTAATTATCTTTCAACAATTGTCCATATTGTTAACTTTGTGATGCAAAAGATAGTCTGAGCTTTTATAAAATTGTTACATGTGAAGTTTTATGCAGTTTTTATTTTTACTCCTCAGTGTAACATTTGCCTTACTGTAAGTATACTTCATCTTTTTGTGACTTTTATAGCACTGAGGAAATCTTAATGTTCAGCAATCTACAGTTGTCCTGAAGGCACTGTGGCAAAGCTTTGGAACTAGATGAACCTTGGCTCATTCCTGACTCTGGTATTTGCTGGCCGTGCGACTTTGCACAAATTTCTTAACCTCCTTGAGTCTTAGTTTCTTCATATGTAAACGATGATAATTATACCTTTTCTTTCAGGATTGTTGAAAGGATTAGGGAAAATTTATGACATGTGCTTACTGTAGTCTTGGCATTGAGCAGGTACTCAAAAAATGGAACGCCTTCCTATTAATACTAGTGCTGATAATTGTGTCCTTTATATACCTGAAAAAGCAATCATACGAGTTATTGATATTTCCAACGATATTGAATAATATTAAAAGTTCTTCACTTACCAAATTTTATAATTTACAAAGCACTTTCTCATCCATTTTGTCACTCAATCCAGCCAGAACATAATAGTGTCTAGGCTGCTTCAGCTCCTTGAGCATGAGTGGCCACCAAGAACCCAAGAAGTGAGCATTAAAGCAGCAACGGTTGATTTTGATGCCTTCTACATGGTATGCATAGTGAAACCTTTGGCTTTATTAAATTATTAGAATGCTGTCATCAGCATAGTATACTTCTATCTTCCTGACCTCCCCAACTGCACCATTGAATACATTGAGTACTCAGATTGCCAAAATCATATTTCCACCCTTCTTTCTTGCTGGTACTCACAGAACTATAGCTATAGTCCTTCCTTGCAGACATTCATAAAAATTTATTTTATTTATCACCTAGAGTTCTGGCTAACCATTATCTTCTTTTATCTTCCAAGATCTCAGAAAAAATACAAAGTAGATTTTGAAGAGGATATCTTTCTTATTACAAAGAGATAAGAAAATAAGTTGCCCTAGTCTAGTCAATCTATAAAAATCAGAACTCAATCCATGTTTCAACACAAGATTATGAGATAGAACATGTTAGCCCTATTTACATATGAAGAAACCAAGGTTCCAAGAGATTAAAAGACTTGCCCAAGATCTTGAACCCAAGTCTAGACTCCAAATTTAACATATGTACAGATACCAGTAATTAAGTAACTATGCTAATGGGACTAAGAAAAATTGTAGAACATTATGGATGTTCATTCAAAGAAATACTTGTTTGGGATAATCTGCCAATCCCAGAGATTATTTTTTTAATAATTATGCAAAATTCTAAGCTTATTATTAAGCCCATTAATTTTCTTGGACTTTATTGAGGTTTTAATTCTTTTTGCAAAACAATAACAATAACCAAAAAAAACCTACAATCATTTCATTTGATTCAAAAGTAGGGAAAAATACTTTGCTTCTTAGTAGAAATCACATACAACATTTGCTTTGTTACCATAAAAAATACTGCTCTCTTGTCTCAAATTTTTAAAAGAAGTTTTCTTACAGGAAACAGTTAAGGTCTTTTTAAAACATCCTTCAGTAAAAGATGACTCAGACCTCGAAGGAAGAACATCTTTTATGTGGGCTGCTGGGAAAGGCAGTGATGATGTCCTGAGGACTATGCTGAGTTTAAAGTCTGACATTGATATCAACATGGCAGACAAATATGGAGGTACAGGTAAGAACTGGTAGACATAATTGATTTTCTTTTATTCAGGCTCCAAAATGTAAGTGATGCTATAAAATGTACAACAGAACCTTAAAATCGTTCTTCCTAATAAAACATTATTTGACTTTCATTTTTGCTTTTTCAGTTTAGGTTGCCAGGAGATCACTCAAAGGCCTACTTCCTCTAAGTATTATGACCAAAATTAGTTTATGTTTCTACCAGGTGAATGTCGGCATTTGGTTTAAAACCCTGGTTGCTCCTTACACATAATTATGGACACTCTTCTGATTATCTTAGTGTAAAAAAGCTTAAACTGCCCTAACCGGTTTTGCTCAGTGGATAGAGTGTCAGCCTGCGGACTGAAGGGTCCCAGGTTCGATTCCGGTCAAGGGCATGTACCTTGGTTGTGGGCACATCTCCAGTAGGGGGTGTGCAGGAGGCAGCTGGTCGATGTTTCTCTCTCATCTATGTTTCTAGCTCTCTATCCCTCTCTGTAAAAAATCAATAAAATATATATTTTTTAAAAAGCATATACCCATATTTTAAAATTATGCATATTTAGTAGTTATTAATTGTATTTTCAAAAATTTAGAGTTATTTTAAGGAATGCACACATCTAAGTATATTCTCACCATAAGGATAGTCTCACCAGTCTCATTTAATGTGCTCTTTTCTCAGATGTAGCATGACCTCATCCTGCCATTTTAAAGATAGCCTCCCATGATTCTGGAAGCTTCAAAGCTTCAAGTCAGCTTTGCATCAAAAGCTCTTAGATGTTTCTTTCAATCTCCTTCTCTAATAAGAGAGTCCTTTAACTGTGTGCTGGTAAATAAGAAAGGTACAAGATTTTTAGTGTTCACTGTCAGCTGGGGTCTCTTTCTTGTGTACTACATCCTACTTGCAAGTCAAAAATGAAAAATCACACAACAGCACAATAACACGGAATAGAATAAACACTCAGCTATGGGCTTCTCGGTGTTATGTCCTCTTATTTGTAGAAACATACCAGAGCCATTTGCATCTACGTGTTGTCCTGATTAAGATCTTTCTTTGCCATCAAAAACATTGATTCAGCACTGAGGCAAGAGTGGAGAGGGAAATAGCTACACCTAATAATAATCTCTCTCCTTGTACTTATACCACCACACCCTCTAAATTATTCTTAAAGAGTTTTTAGGTAATATAATGTTTGATAAAGGCTTAACTTTCAAAAGTATCCTATATAATAAAAGGCTAATATGCAATTGTCCCCTCGACCAGGAGTTCAACTGGGAGTTTGACAGTGGTGGGGCAGCTGGCCAACAGCCCGCAGCACCTCCCCCCAGCCAGCCCAGCCCGATGGTCCTGATTGGAGTGGGTTGGCTGGACCCCACCTGTGCACGAATTGTGTACCGGGCCTCCAGTTTCTTAATAAAGTCTCACAGTAGACCTTAAGCTTCTTCTTTTTTTAATATTAAATCGTCACCTCAGGATATGTTTTTAAAAATTTTTATTATTGAGTGAGAACAAGAGAGAAAGAGAGAGAGAAGGAAACATCAATCGGTTGCCTCTCCTATGTGCCAGACTGGGGCTTGAACCCACAACCTTTTGGTTTACAGGATGATGCTCCAACCAACTGAGCCACCTGGCCGAGCAGCCTTACACTTCTTAAGAGGTATAGTTCAGATACATAGGACATTGTGTCTGTAAATGGTTTGAACATTTAATTTTCTGCCTGACTTCCATTAGAATGCAGTCTTTCACTTTATCACTAGCCTTACTTTTAGTCTAACTTTTCATGTATTTCAATAAAGTATAGATGAGAGTACTTGCATCCTTCTGACCAAACGTGTCTTTCTGATGTGCACCATGGTTGGAATTCGAACATAAATTCTCCTCAGATTCATTAGTTCCCTGGGCTCTTTCTCCCTAGGGTTTTATTATATCAGAGATGCTTCCTGACATTTCTTGTCTGTGAAAGTAGTTCCTCTCCATCATTCCTCTACAGGGTTGTTTTATCCTCCCCCTAGAGAAAAAGAGTTCTAAACTATAATAAAAAGTAAAAATATAAAAGCAACAAAATAATAATCATAGATTCAGATTTGCTTTTTTAAAAAAGGTGTTCTTATCAACCGCAATATACAGACATTATTTGGATTTTGATTCAAATAAATAAAGTATAAAAAATGGGAAAGCCATCAGGATAATGTGAACACTGTTTGGATATTTGATATTACAGAAGTTTTGTTAATTTTTTTAGATATGGTAAGGAAACTAACCTTTCTTTGGAATGCTGGGGCTAGGGATCTGCATTTCACCTTTGCCAGCAAGGGCGCTGTTAGAATCAACCCATAGGGGGCAGTAGAGGGAGATTGGAAGCTGAGTGAGCAGCAGGGGATTACATCTTCGTTTGCTGGCTGTTCTTGTTCCAGTTTACTGTTCCTGTGGACATCACTGTAGTGAGTTTTCTTCAACACAGCAGTGATAGTTCGTTCTAATGGCAATGTTAATTTCACGTTGCAGTTTTCCATCGCTCACCTCAGAGCACCCTCAGCGCCCTCCTCAGACATCAGCACCAGAAGTCTGAGTTTCGGTTCTTCAGGGCTCCTCTTCTAAGTTGCAAATCTTTTTAATTTTTTTTCTCTTATAAGTGGAGAATGTACAATGAGATTGGGCCAAAGTAGAATGTAAAATATCTTTTTCTGTCTGTCTTGTTTTTTCATTTTTAAATATATTTTTTATTGCTGATAGTATTACAGATAAGTTTTAATAATCCCTTCCTCTTGTTTTTGTTCACGCAGTCCTAGAATTTGTAGCCGTTTTCTGCATTTACTACCTTTGATACCTTAGCCTTCCCTTTTGCTTTTGCCGTTCTTTAATACATACCTAACAATTCTTTACATTGCATTATCTCTGTTAAAATGTCTAGTGTGGTGTCTGTCTCCTAAATGGACCCTGACTAATGTAGTGGTTGTGTTTCTAAAAAACACATGTTTTGCAGATACACTTACTAAAATATTTACAAGTGGCCCTAGCCAGTTTTGCTCAGTGGGTGGAGCGTCAGCCTGTGGACTGAAGGGTCCGGGTTTGATTCCCATCAAGGGCACATGCCTGGGTGCTGGGCTCAATCCCCAGGAGGGGGCCTGCAGGAGGCAGGTGATCAATGAGGGGTTGCAGGCTCCATCCCCAGTAGGGGGCGTGCAGGAGGCAGCCAATCGATGATTCTCTCTCTCTCTCTCTCTCTCTCTATCTCCTCTCCCTTCCTCTCTGAAATCAATATAAATGTTTTTTTAAATAAATAAATAAAATATTTACAAATGGAAGGATATGATTCTAAAATTTCAATAAAAGCAATCAGAAGTGAGGGGGATTGATGGCAGTTAGAGGGAGCACAGTGAGCCATGTGCTGATAATTGCCGAAGCCGGATGATGGCTATATTGAGTTTACTGTCTTTACTTTTGAATATGTTTAAATTTTCCATAGCATAAATTTAACTTTTAAAAAATAGCACTTCTATGTAAACTTGTGGCACTTTTTCAAAGAGGAAGCAACAGTATTTAAGTCTAAGGTCATTTTAAAATAAAGTAAATGCAAATACTCAGAAATGGGGAAATTCCTTTAATAAAATTGTTTGTTCTATCTTTTTTTACCTAATTCACGTTGTGCTGTGTGTTTTTATGTGACATTGATGTTTATCTGAAGAGTATCTATTGCATCCTTGTGCCCTATCACAGAATTATATGGTTTCAGAATTAGCAAGCACCTTAGAATTAGTCCTGGTCTGGAGTTTTTCAGCCGTGTTCTTTGGGACAACAGGCTTTTATACAGATGAACTGGGAGTGTGGATGCTTAAGTGGATAACCTTCTACCCCTGTTTCAGCAGAACAATTCTAATTTTTTTTATATGTTGAATGTTTTATAAAATTTCATTTTGGGGAAAAACCATTCTTATGCTCTTAAAATGTGAAAATAATCTGCATCACACCATTCTTCAGTACTTGTCTTTCAGCCTCTGTTCTAACAGCTCCAATATAGGGAACCCAGTGCTTTACTTTTAACCTAACTCTTCTAGAATTCTCTTCCTTATACTGAGCTAAAATTTGTCAACCTGAATGTCCCACTCTGTGCTCTGTTTACATATCTGAAGGGACAGATATGTGTGACAGTCTCACACACCCATCTTAATCTTGTCTGGGCCACACCAACTCTGTCCATTTAGGTCAGAGTTCTCAAACTCAAGTATGCATAGGAATCACTAGGCTATTTGTCGAAATGCAGGTTTCCAGACGATGTGGACAGAGATCCTATTTCAAATCCTGTCAACAAGTCCTATTGACTCCCCCTCCAAAATACATTCTAAATCTTTTTCTTTCTCTCCTTCTCCACTCCTGCCACCCTAGTTTGAGCCATCATTTTTCACCCAGTATACTGCAATGGTTTTAACTGAGCTCCTTGCTTATATCCTAGTCTACTACAATGCATTTCCCTGAGAACAGCTAGAGGTTTTCTGTTTAAGCCATAAATCAGACAATCTCACTCACCTCTTCAACGCCCTTCAGAGTCTACCGCATAGCACTCATGACCTGGCCTCTTCTGCCTGCCGCGCTGCAGCTTCCTTGCCTTCCCTAAACGCACATCCATTCCGGTCCTGTCCTGACTGTTCCCTGTGCTCCGGCTACTCTTTCTCCAGATCACCGCGTTTCTCATTCAGGTCTCAGCTTAAATGCCAGTTGCTTAGCAAAGCTTTCCCTAACCACCAGTCACTCTAAAATCAAAATATCTTGTTACTTCCTTCTTTAATTATGCCATTCATCACTATCTAATACTTTCTTGCTTAGGTATGTGGGTCCAGTGGGTTTGTTTGTTTGTTCTAGGTACTATAGAGCCATAACACTTAGAAAGGATTGGCCCAGGCTTCTAGATAGTTAGAATTCAGCAGAATTTATAGAGTGAATTTAAATAGAATTTAAAGAGTGACGGGATGAGACAAGCACTAAAGTGGAGTAACATAGCAGGGGTCAGCCCAACATGAAACTCACATATAGTCACAGCCAGTCTTTGAAACCTCTTCCAAAAGCACCAGAGAAGAGACCAAATTCCATCGCAGTGTTTTTTCCAGTGTTGAAAGGAATTGCTGTTTCCTAAACTGGGCCCCGAGGAAACTGCTGACGTGTCTTTGGAGCCATATTGTATGAAAAAGGCACTCAATGCAGTAAGATGTGCGAACTCTCAGTAGCATGTGAGTAGCAGCCACAGGAGTAGCTCGTGTAACCACTGAAGGAAGGATTGATGTCTCCTGCCACCATCCCTCGGGCATATGCTTATTGAGGGGGTTCAGTGGGCAGTGTTGCCTGCATCATTTAAATTATTTGTCTTCTTGGTTGTTTATCTCTCACTCTCTCAGAAAGAGGAAAAGATAGTAAAATAGTAACAGAGAAGAGGGGACAATTTCAGACCAATAGGATGCAAAGGAAGAAAATAGATGAGAAAGGGAAAAGTGTAATACTATGAATAGAAAGGAAGATAGAAATCTACAAAAGTGAAAAAAAGAATCTTTAAGATCAGATTGCATTTAGCCAAAATGATAGGAAAATCAAAACAGGAAAAGATGCATAGTTAGAAAATAAAAAGGTAAAGTTGTTATTAAAGAGTTCATCAGCCCAGCTGGTGTGGCTCAGTGGTTGAGTGTCCACCCATGAACCAGGAAGCCAGGGTTTGATTCCCAGTAGGGGGCGTGAAGAAGGCAGCCTAGCAATGATTCTCTCTCATCACTGGTGTTTCTATCTCTCTCCCCCTCCCGCTCCCCTCCTCCTTCTCCCTCTATCTGAAATCAATAAAAACATAACAAAAAAATTAATGAGTTTATCACCTTCTCTCGCTCTCTTTTTAGCTTTACATGCTGCTGCCCTTTCTGGCCATGTCAGCACCGTGAAGCTATTATTGGAAAATAATGCTCAAGTAGATGCTACTGATGTCATGAAACATACTCCACTTTTCCGAGCCTGTGAGATGGGACACAAAGATGTGATTCAGACCCTTATTAAAGGTTAGTTATTACGAGTGCTCCTAAATGGGGACATCTGTAATAGTGTCAACAATAAAAATTTTAAAAAAAGCCACTCTCAAAATGTAGGAATTCTTGCATTCACCATTTGAAATACACAACCTAACATAGCAGAGCTGCCTGGGTAGAGGATAGAGGGTAGAGCACCCGCCTGGCATCAAGAAACACAGGGCCTGCCTCCACCTATTGGTAGTTGTGTGATTTGGGCAGTTACTTCACCTGCCTGATCCTGTTTTATCTTCTGTAAAAGGGAAATGATGCCAAACCTGACCAAGGCTTATTGTAAACATCTGAAGTAGATAATACATGTGGAAGCATTCTGCTAAGCATAAAGCATGTAAGAATCTGTTTGTTCTCTGTGATAGTCATTTTCATTATATTCTTGCTTTTTCAGGTGGAGCAAGGGTAGATCTAGTTGACCAGGACGGTCATTCTCTTCTTCATTGGGCAGCGCTGGGAGGAAATGCCGATGTTTGCCAGATATTGATAGAAAATAAGATCAATCCAAATGTGCAGGATTACGCAGGAAGAACCCCTCTGCAGTGTGCTGCGTATGGGGGATACATCAACTGCATGGCAGTGCTCATGGAGAATAATGCAGACCCTAACATTCAAGACAAAGAGGTAGAAAGGCTGGGTCTTTTCTGTATTGTCTGCTCCAAAGTGTTTAGAGTAATTTTTTTCTTTGTTCGCTGAAATTAAGTAAAACGACAATTTGCCAAATGAAGAGATCCCCCACAAATCTGCTAATTAAGAATGATTTTTATTTGCCCATGCTCTCTTCAAGTCCGTGCCCATATACCTATATAATTTAACAAAGTCATAATGGGAATAACTCTGTAACATTGTAAAGTATATATACATGGCATATGGGTATGTATGTATATAAATATATGGTGTGATTTTACAAACCACATTTGGTTTTGTTCAGTTAAAATTATCACCAATATTTTCTTATTTGGTTTATAATCTTTTTCATAATCATGGATGTTTAACATCCCAGAGTTCTAAGAGAGTTCAATCCTCACATAAATTCTATAGCGTAGTTACTATTATTATCCCCATTTTACAGATGAGGAACTTAAAGCTCATGGAGCCTAAATAATTACCCTAAGGGGACTACAGTGGCAGGTTGGAGGGAGTCAGGGTCCAAACTATGCCTGTTACCCAGATTTTAGAATTAAATAAGTAACTTCCTATTGCTGGACACATTTTCTTTATTACAGATCATGTTTCATTAATCATCTTTGTGCATTTAACTTTATTAATTTATATTATTACCTTGGAATAATTTCCCTTAAGTGAGATTATTGAATCAAAGAATGAATGGTATATGCTTATGCTCTGGTATATACTGTTGAACTGATTTCTAAAGCATATAGGTTAATCTATGCTTCCCCCAGCTGTGTAGTAATATGTTGCTTTCTTTCAATTTAGCCAATATTGACTTTTTGCTACTTTAATTACTTTAACTCCTTAAATATCCTAGTATATTATGTTTTCCCAGTCAGAAAATATATGTCCTATTAATTCCTTCAATAAATATTTATCAAGATTGTTACTATATAAAATTGACACAATGAAAAAATATAAATATGGTCCTTATACCTAAGTTATTAAAAATACATCTTTTATAATTTGTTATACCTTTTACATTTTTTACAAGTTGCCAGTTTCTTACATAAGTACTATATTAATCTACTTTCCAGTTCTACTTTTATATGTCATATTTTTATGTGTACTATTTTGGATTATCTACATAACAAACATGCTGTATGTAAATAATAACATTTTTCTTTCTTCCTTTCCAGTCCTTACACCTTTTACTTCTTGTCTTAAATTGTTGAACTACCTAGGACCTCCAATATAATGTTCAATGGAATTGGTGATAGTTGACATTCTTAACTCATTCTAGTTTCTCAAGGACAAAGCCTTAAATATTTTACCATTGAATATGATATTTCTATAAGTTCTCTTATATTTCTACTTGCTAAGAGCTTTTTAAAAATCACAAATAGCTGTTTAATTTGTCATGCTATTTCTGCATATATCAACATGATAGTATTTCTCTCCTTTTTGCTGTTAATATGGTGAATTACATTGATTGATTACATTTTTTCAGATGCTAACGCCACTTATGATATATTTTTAAAATGTATATATTAGTGGATTTTATTTGCTAATATTTTGAGGTTTTCGCATCTATGTTCATGAGAGAGTTTGACCTATAATTTTTCTTCCTTGTATTATACTTGTCAAGTTTTGGTAGCAGGGTTACACTGACCTTATAAAAAGAGTTAGGAAGTAGTGCCTCTTTTCTTATTCTCCTAATGAATTTGTGTAAGATTGGTCTTACTTCTTCTTTAACAGATGCCATGTAATGGAGTGATAATTTTGGTCACTTGGTTATGATACCATCCTTTTCTCCACTGTATACTTAATATTTTTCCTTATTTTAATTAAGTAATTTGAGGAGAGAATTGTTTATTTTTTGAGTTAGTATAATTAACTATGTGTTCAAAAATACCTACTGCAGATGTACTTGATTTTTGCTCATGCTTGTAGGGAAGAACAGCTTTGCACTGGTCCTGTAACAACGGATACCTTGATGCCATTAAATTACTGCTAGATTTCGCTGCTTTTCCCAATCAGATGGAAAACAATGAAGAGAGGTGAGTCAGCTGTTGATAAAAAGAGTGTATTGTTGTTCAGATCACATCCTTTCTGCCAGATTTTTTTTTAAAGGGGAGAATGATGATTTTTATTTTTTATTTTAATATATTTTATTGATTTTTTACAGAGAGGAAGGGAAAGGGATAGAGAATTAGAAACACCAATGAGAGAGAAACATCGATCAGCTGCCTCCTGCACACTCCTTACTGGGGATGTGCCCGCAACCAAGGTACATGCCCTTGACCGGAATCGAACCTGGGACCCTTGAGTCCATAGGCCGACACTCTATCCACTGAGCCAAATCGGTTAGGGCTCTGCCAGATTTTTTAAATCTCAAATTTAGATACTGGTTCAGATATAATAAGTATACTCATAAGGAAACACTACATTAAGAAATCCTGAACCAGAAAAAAAAGAGCAAGAGTGCTATGCAGTATCGACTTAGAATCTCTGGATTTTAAAGCTATTCAGACGTTAGATATCACCTAGGGTCAGCTCATATTTTACAGATGAGGAAACGACATGCCTTCTTCTGGCTGGTGGCTAGTATAAAGACAGGGGGTCCTGATTGACTGGGACATATTATATATCAAGAAGTTTCTCTTGATGAGAGGATATTATCAATTGTGGACAAAGGTGCCACCATGTAGCATGAAAAAATGAGAAGCTAAGCTGAAAGTTCAGGATTTTAGTCTCAATACAGAAGTCTTGAATAATAGGAGACTCACAGAATTAGGCTGGGGTTGTTCCCCCAGGACCCAGGCCTAATAAAAAGGACAGACACAGTGTGAAACCTAAGCAGAAGAGATTCGTGGTGGTGTTGGATCTAGAGCCAAGGAATTTGTAGGTAACAACTAAGTTTGTAATCAGACATCCATACCTGAACTCCCCACCCAGGTCTGTGCTTTAGATTTCATTGTTTGTGGATGCTCTAGCTAGAGTGGCCCCTGCTACAACACTATCCCTACCCTCTTAGCACCACCGCCAGTCCTTCCTTTCTGTCATGGACACTTTGAAGAGAAGGAAGGACTTTCTCTAGGGCAGCTGTCTTAGCGGAAACATGCTCCTCCGATCTGGGGCCAACCCCGTCATCTTCTCCACCTCTTTCAGAACCTTTTCCCATAGTTTTATCCTCCATCCATTATCTTCCAACTCTTTCTCTGCGTCCAAAGTCTTCCTTCTCGCAGACTGTCTTCACTGCCTCCATTTCTTCATGCTCACCATTCATGCCATTGCAGTCTGGCTTCATCTCACGTCTCCTGAAATCTGTGTCTTTTCCTAGTTGAAAAGTGATAGTTGTCCTTTCTGTCCACTCTCATGGCCTTTCTGCATCCTGCTTCTGTTGCCTCCTCTTCTTTACCTTATTGAGACTCTATCTTCTTTAAGCTCTGTGACAGTTTATTTTCTCTTCTGATCATCTCTGCTCCTTCTTCATTTCTTTTGGCTTCTCTTCTATTTTTTTTATTTATTTTTAATATAAACATTCTTCAAGGACCGGATCTCTTCTCTCAGCCTATCTCCTTTGGTGGTCACCTGGGTCCTGCTGGGTTCTAAAACTGTATTTCAGACTCAGGGTCTCTCCTTGCTTCACAGTCATCTCTTCATTGCCAGCATCATTGTCTAAATCAAGCTCGCTTTGACTCTTTCTGGGACTAGCGCAATGTCTCCTTGCTCTTTTCCCTCCTTTGACCTTTCCTCGTTTCATTCATCGGCTTCCAGAGTAGCCTTGCTAACTCATATTATCATGTAATTGTTAATCACGTCATTCCTCTGTTCAAATGCCGTCTCATCTAAGGAGGTTGTTCTGATCCCATAGTCATGTGTCCCAAACTTCGTTCCTCCCTACACTGTATTTTTACAGCAGTTGGCACACTTCACTTTATATTATAATTTCGTGTACTCTGTCTTCCCTATTAGCAGAGAACTCCTAAGGATCATGGTCATCTCTGTACAGTGTACAGTGCTTTTTATGAAGTGGATGCTCAGTAAATAAGTGTTGGTTGTCAAGTTGGTATTGTCTGGATCTTAGTAACCATTGCCCTGCTTTATACCTGCATCAGAAACTTCTGGAATTCTCAGAGCACATGAAGAATTAGATAAAGCAGACTAGTATGTCTTATTTTAGGAGCAATTATATAAAGAACGCACTCTCTCTATTATAGTCATATGATAACTACAAAACAAAAAATATTTGAAGATTTAGGGGGTTGGGCATCTAAGGAAGCTGGAAGCCCAGTGGAGTCCTCAAGGCTGAGGTTGTGACGTGAAAGCAGATGTGTGAGAGGGATGATTTCTCCGTCCGAAATCCTAAAACCACCAAAGGGAAGGTTTAGGAGTCCTAAGAATTAGTGATGTTTTATTTCTATAAAGCATTTATTCTATTACAGTGTTTACCACATGCCTATTATTTTTTAGGAAACAGTAAAAAAAAACATTTTGTTTGCAATTCAGTTCCCATTTATATGTGAAGCACTGAATTCCAGACCTAAGTAAGCCTATGAATTAAGGTCCTTACTGCCTCCTGGAGAAAGAATAGGTTAATTACAGACCAAACGACCATAGGAAAAGCCCGCCTAACTGAACTTGCCAATCTATAAATGAAAAGAGACAGGGGCAATATTCCAGGCCCCTTTAATGTTTCATCAGCAATGCACCTTGATGTACAAATGTCAGACTTGGCACTGCCTTTTATGTTTATTGACATTCTAGTTTAGGCATTCTGCTCATCCCAGCAGACCATTCCCACTTGGCAGGTCCAATTGTATCTTGTCTCGCCTTTATCTACATTGTTTCTTGCCTGGTTACCATCAGTGTGGGGCTAATTTTTACTTCTCATGCATTGACACTAACCCCTTGATGTGCACTGCTTAGACATAATTTTTGCCAGCTCCCGCTGGCTTTCAGTCAATAACTATCTGACAGCCACACTCTGATATTGATGGGAATATTCACAACACTTGAATGTTTCTAAATTGAATTGGGGGTAAAGAAAGATTTCTGTAGTAATAATCACAATATGGTCAGTTGCTTGAACTCTAGGTATATGGACTTTCAATCTTAAAACCTTGCTAGGTATTTGGATTGTGTGTTTTTTTGAGCAAAAATGGACTGAGAATCCTAAATAAACCAGTTGGGGGAATTTTTTTATTTTTTAATTTTGGAAATTGGGGGGAATTTGAAAACAGAGTTGACATTGGATCTTACTAAAGGATTCCTGTTAATTTTGTTAATACAATAGTGATGTGGCTATGTGCATATTTTTTATAGATGAATACTGAAATGCAGGGAAATGTAATGATAGAAATTCTGGGACTTGCTGTAAGATACTTTAGCAAAAGTGAAAAGGAAGGGCTTGGATGAAGCAAGTGCGGCAAGGATCTTGCTAATTGTTACATTTGGATGATGTGTGTGCAAAGCGGAATGGTGTCATACCCTCTACTTTCGTTTATGTTTGAGTTGTCTCCTAATAGAAATATACTCTCAGGCAGTTTGTGAATTGAAACGCAATTTCTATTCACAAACTGCCTGAGAGATCTAGTTCTTCCCACCTCCTTGTCACCTGTTACAAATGAGAAAACAGAAGCTCAGAGAAGTGAAGAGAATGTCCAGGTCCTTTTTTTTTCTTTAGGGTATCTTATGCTACCTGTTCTTTGCTTTTGTCATATTTGTAAGTATAGGCATAGTTTGGGCCTTACTTTCATAAATCAGATTTTTATAATCTTGCTTTTATTTTATTTTATTTTATTTTAAATGTATTTTATTGATTTTTTACAGAGAGGAAGGGAGAGAGATAGAGAGCTAGAAACATCGGTGAGAGAGAAACATCGATCAGCTGCCTCCTGCACATCCCCCCCTGGGGAAGTGCCCGCAACCCAGGCACATGCCCTTGACCGGAACCGAACCCGGGACCCCTCAGTCCACAGGCCGACGCTCTATCCACTGAGCCAAACCGGTTTCGGCTAATCTTGCTTTTATACTATGTGAAAGACACTACATTTTATTATAGAAGAAATAACTTACTAAATATAGGTTATTTCACGTTGATTTTAGAAGTTTCATTCTCTAAGAGACTTAAACTCAATAGTTGATAAATGTGCTGTAGAAAGATTATTGAACAGGGAGACATTTGATCTTAGTTTCAATCTAGATTCTGCAGGTTACTAGTTACGTAACCTTCAGCAAGTTGCTTAATTTTTCTGAGTCTGTTTATTGAGTTTATTTCCCTAAATGTCCTCTAAAATTCAATTTAGCTCTACTATTGTGTGGTAATATTTACCATTTAATATGTAGTTAATTTTTTAAACTACGTATAAATAATGTTTTAAAGTTTACATACGCACCTCTACTTATGGGCCTTCTGGTCCCTGAACAGTAGTGGCAGATGGAGCTGCCCTTAAGTGAGGGTTCCTTACCTTTAGCACTTGGGGCTTCCTTCTGAATTAAGTTTCCTTATTGAAGTGGCCAAACTACCCTTTGGTTATACTCAAAACCATGTCCTTCTATGGCTTACTGTAGCTATTAGATGAATTTTGAAGAGATTTTTTTTTCTGTAATCATTGGATAGTTTTCTGTGTCTAATGATGCTTTCATATAATCATCATTTATTCCACTTCAGATATCAGCTGATTATTTTCTCTGAATATCTCTTATTGCATTGAATTAGTAACAGTCACTCAGAGAGGAATCAGATCAGTGGCAGCCATTAGGTGGCCATAAATACTAGTTTGGGTCCAATGAAAATAATATTTATGATAAGTGATTATGGTGTCACAAATCATACTGCAATGTATGTCCTATATTAACAGTAATAGCCGATATGTATGAACTCCTTTGTGCCAGGCACAATGCCAGTCTTAATATATTTTTTCTTCATGCCAAGTCTGTGATGAGGAAACCTGGGGCTTAGAAACATCAAGTAAGTTGTTTAAGAAGTGACAGTTATCATCACCATTGTTGGATGGTGGAATTTGGGGTTTTGGGTTTTTTTATTTCAATATTTTTATTTTTCACATTGTTTAATTCTTAGATGTGTCCTTTTCATGAAGTAGTCATTTTCTTTAAAAAAGGAAAGCATATCTGCCAAGATAGTAACAGTGGTTAATTGTGAGGGTGGTGATTTGGATGACTTTTCTTCCGTGTATTTATCTAATTTATTTTATATTTCCAAAAACAGAATAAGTTGTTTTTAAAAAGAAATTTGCCTAAAGTCACACAATTAGAGCCATTTGAAACACATAACAACATGACAATAATATGTATCCTTTCTAAATAACATATTTATCAACAAGGGGCTATCTGTCCACTGTACAAAGTCTAAAAGGCCTAAAAGGGCCTTGAGTGAAAACAGAATGTCCCTCCTACACTTGCCTCTGAGACAGTCGGTTTCTCTCTCAGGCATCGCTGTCCCAGTTTCTTGGGAAACTTCTGTAGATAATGTTTTATATAGGTGAACACACACGGATAAATTCTTGTACAGTGGAGCATGCCACAATACTCTTCTGTTTCGTACTTTTTCCTTTTTCATTTAACAAGAGATCCTGGAGATTGTTCCTTGTTTATTCATACATGCAGGAGTAGCTGCATTATCCTGATGACTTCGTTGCATGGGTGGCCTGTGCTTTATTTAACTGGTCCTCTGTTGATGCATATTGAGGTTGTTTGCATTCTTCTACTATTTCAAGCTGTGCTTCTATGAATATCCTTGCACATAAAGCAGCTCACAAAGGAGAGCAGATCTGGGGGGTAAATGCCTGTATGTGAAATGCCTATGTTGAAAGGCAGATGCATACATAATTTTGATAGGTATGCCAAATTGTTCTCCCTAAGATTAAGGTAGTTTGTGAGAGATTGCCAGCACAGTCGGTTCTTAGACTTTCAGGTGCGTGCTAATCTAATTATGAAAATGCTCTTTTATATGATTCTTAATTTGTATTTCTCTTAAATTAGGGAGATTGGACATATGTTTAGGAGCCATTAGTATTTCTTGTTATGGGAACCCTCTTACCTTTGTTTTTGCCCTGCAAAGTTTTAGAGTGTGTGTGTGTGTGTGTGTGTGTGTGTGTGTGTGTTTATGTAGTTGGATTTATCAAGCATAAGGTTTCTGACTTTTGTGCCTTTTTTTTAAAAGACTTCCCTCTTCAATTTTTAAGAAATCTTCCATGATTTCTTATGGCATATTTATGACTTCTTTTATGTGTATATATATTTAGATCTTTGCCTCATTCATAATTTATTTTAGAGTAAAATGTGATATAAGTATTATTTCCCCAGATGGCTATCCAGTTGTTTCAGCATTATTTAATAATTCATTCTTTCTCCAGCTATAGAGCCATCCTTATCATATACTAAATCTCTCCATTTGGAGGTATATTTTTAATTTCTTTTTAAAATATGTTTTATTGAAATTTTTTTAGAGAGAGAGGGAGAGAGAAACATCAGTAAGAGAGAAGCATTGATCAGCTGTTGCCTGCATACTCCCTACTGGGGATCTAGCCTGCAACCCAGTCATGTGCCCTGACCTGGAATTAAACTGGCGACTTCTGGGTACATAGGACGATGATCAACCAACTGAGCCACACTGGCCAGAGCTATTTTGTATTTCATAAACACTCAAATTATGAACCTCACAGAATATTATTTGCAGTCCTTTTTCAGATAGGAATGAGGAATTATTTGGAACACGGGAAAGAGGAAAGGGATCATGCTCTCACAGCCCCGTTTGTGAGCCAGTGAGGAAAACTCAGGAATTGATGTGGTCAGCAGCACAGAGCCCCTGGCCCAGCTTCCCCCTTGTTGTGCCCCTCAGAGAACAGAAGGAGCTGCTTTGCCTGAGGAATGTTCCATGTCTCCGCATGTTTCCTTTCCCTGCTTGTATTGCCAGTTAGCTGTACCTCGAATTACATTCCGACACTAAAAACTCTCCCTGCCCCAGGTACACCCCCCTCGATTATGCTTTGCTTGGTGAGCGCCACGAAGTGATCCAGTTCATGTTGGAGCACGGCGCCCTGTCCATCGCAGCCATCCAGGACATCGCTGCCTTCAAAATCCAAGCTGTGTACAAAGGCTACAAGGTCAGGAAAGCTTTCCGAGACCGCAAGAACCTCCTCATGAAGCATGAGCAGCTGAGGAAAGATGCTGCTGCCAAGTAAGTCCCAGCTGTTAGCGATGGGTGATGGGTTCTCATAACTCGGGTCAGGGCTTGGAGGGGCGGAGCGGGAGACAGGGAGAGAATCTGAAATAGCTTTGATCCCTGTACCCAAGCCACCTTCCCCCTTCTGCTCCCCAGTCCTTCGGAGGACTGAGGCTGAAATGAAGGACAAGGTCTCACCTCTGCGTGGTGGCTGTTCCTCTCAGTTTCCCGGGGAAGGAGTGGAGGGTGGCCGTGCTCCCTCAGTGAGCTGCACAGAGAAAGCTGGTTTTCTCGCCTCTCCTGCCTTTCCCAAAGAACGTCCACCAGTGCCTGCCTGCTTCCACAAGACTCATCGAGCTTTGATTTGATTAAAGCAACCAACTTGTATAAATAACTTGCTTCTCCCCCACCTATTCCTTGACAAACTTATACTAAATAATGTAATTCAATGATCATTGATTGAATTCTGTACATACAAAACTTTTGGCTAGAGCCTACAGAGAAAATAGTAACTAAAAGGAAAATACTTGCTTCAAGAACCTCACACTTTTCTGGATAATGATACAAAATGTGCAAAATCGTCATAGGTACGTATTATACATTGTGATTATCTTACCATAAGTGATAGTTTGCAGATTAGGCTTTGGTTTGCCTTTTCTTTGATACCTGTCTTGGGTATTTTAAATAGCAGGAGTTATCACATTAGCAGGTATAGAGACCGAAACTTCTGATGATAAAGATGCGGACAACAGATAGATTCCTGAGAGACAACTTCCGGGCCGTGTCTCGAATGTTTCCAAACCTTGGATCATGCCACCTCTTAATTCCTTCCATACCTTGCCCACAAGGGAGAAGCATACGTGTAATAAATGGCAATTAAAAATAATAATCAAAGGCAGGATAAACCATGTCAGCAAGAAGTTAAATACCACAATGCACTGGAACACTCACCGTGAGGCAGCCTTCGCCAGACAAGATTGACAGAAACACATTCTCTTCTGTGACTCTGAAGCTATCAAAGTAGGTGGCATCCTCGGAAACATTCCTTTGCATTGGTCTCTTAATGAGGCCCATGGCATCACATGTGCCAGAGAATCCAGTATTAACCTAAGCCTCTACATGCCTGTTTCCAGCCTTCTTATCAAAGTCCTCTGCGTGTGAGTGACAACTGGAAGTAGGTAATACACGTGACAAACTATCCTGAGAGGCAAGTAAATATTCTCTACAAGGGATAGAATATTGTATTTCCTTCCACTGGTGTTTCTAAAAACTCGTCCTGGCGCCTCCGTGACCCTTTCCCAGGAGTCCGAGTGGAAATCACCTTCCTTAAAGGATGGATGTGAAAGGAACTTGTTTAACTTACAGTGATTTTTAATTTACCGATAAAGAAATTGGGAGAGACGTTTTAGTCATATTCTCTAAGGCATTGTGTTTTTTAAAAAAAAAATATTGCTTAAAGAATACCTATAATCCATTCAGAAACACTTTATAACTCATACTGCTCCACCTGTGTTGTTGCCAAAATGAACATTACCATAATTTGCCTGCCGAAGCACACCGTTGAGTGCACACTAAATTAAGACCGTGTTTATGTGGATCACTCTTCTTCCCTGGAGCTTCCTTTTTGCCAGGTTTTTATTTCACTCTCTAATCATAGATCTCCTCTAACTTGTGGACTCTTCCTTCTCACATTTTTAAATTATACCATCTCCACACTGAGGTCATCCCTGTGAGCAAACTCCTTAGACCTCTACTCCTGCTATGCTTTTTTAAATCATTACTATTGAAAATGTATCTACTTTTAAGACTTAAATTACTTAATCTCTGTAAATAACCCTTTAATCTGTCTCATATCTTGACCTCCTGGAGCTCTAATCCAGGCTCATCAGCTGCCTCCTGGGCATCTTCACCTCGCTGTCCTTTGGTCACTGCCAACATTTCAGATCACTGGACATTTCCATTGTGTGTCCTGTTGTCACCACCACTGTAGACCCACTGTGTGAACCCTGCAGCTCATCACCACAGCCTGTCTCCTCTCGCCTCCTGACTTCCCTGCTAGTGCATCCACCACTGATTCTGTTCATTCCTCTTTTGAAATGTACTGTTATGTCCTTTTGCTTTCCTTCTCTGTCCCATTACTCAATACAAGCCCTTATTCTTGAATACCAGGCATGATGCTGTGTAAGACCTTCAACATTTTACTTCCGCTTATATCTCCAAGTCTCATTTCTCTCTACTATTCCCACCCTTCCACACCTTCCACTTGAGGTCTCAGCCATCCTGAACTTTCTTTGCTTCCTCTCTTACCACTTTCTTTACTAACCACACTCTCTGGGAGACCTGAGCTGCCTCTGGCTAGTGTATGAGAGTGAATATGCTTCTCAGAGTTACATAATCAAGTCCAGTTTGGGTCACCCCTTTTAAACTCTTGTCATGCTGTAGTTCCTTCTACAAGAGGCTGTTCTGTGTCCACAAAAAGTTAAATAACAGGGAATTCTGTGCGTCTCATGCAGTACATTCCATTAGTGGGCAGTTCTATCTGGCAGAAGTTCTTTTCTACCTTTTGGTTTTGAGCTAAAGAAAAAAGTCTAAATCTTCTCTATAAACAAACCTTCAGATCATTAAAGAAAGTGTTCAGGACACTCACACTCCTACCCTAGGTCTCCTTTTTGCCTCAGAGCAGATCCTCTTGCAGCCTGCTCCCCAGACATCTTCACTTTGTCATTGCCTGTCTCCAGGATGGACTTATAGGTCCGACTCTTCTGCTCATGCTGTGCTCTGACCCATGGGAAATCACTTCCATGGTGCTCCTTCGTGCCATCCCCCTGCCCTGAGCCTCAGATTCCTACAGTAAAATAAAAAGGACAGGCTCTGGGGCTCCATGAATTCCCTGAAACTCCACGAAGCGTTTCCTATGTCATGCGCACATGTGGATTCTGAGGGAGAGCATCTACATTTTTGTCACATTCTCAAAGAGGGTCCATGAGTCACAGAGATTCTTAAAAATAGGACTA
>NW_006286678.1:1352218-1358409 GCF_000327345.1 Myotis davidii | reverse complement strand
TGGGGGGTTGGGGGTTAATGGGGGGGATGAGGACACATTTGTAATACCCTAACTAATAATAATAAAAGAAAAAAAATAGGACTAAATGATATCTGAGGTCCCTCCAAGCTCTAACATTCTATAAGCCAAAGGTTCTAAAACACATGGCGTTTTCTTATTCCCTTGAGAGGAAGTCAGAGACCAAGTATTACTAGGGCTGTTATTCAGCGACAATGAAGAGATAGACTCTGACAGGTCCCCTCCTCACAGTGCAGTGCCAACTGAAAAGGTTAGCACTAAACCTTTTCTGTCTTGTGAGGTAATCAGCTTCCCCTCACTGGAAATGTTCTAGCTGAAATTGAATTATCATCTCTGCAGGGTGATACGTAAGGAGTTTTAAAGTTATATAAAGAGCTGGTCTCGAAGGTCTCTTCTGAGTCAAACATTCTGTTGGAGGTAGGCTGCATGTCTTTGCTCATGCTCTTTCCTCTGCTGAAATAACCTCTCGCTTCCCTCCTCTCCTTTTGACATTCTGTGGAGCCAGTGTAAATAGTCCCATATCCTCCACAGCTCTGTGTGGATACCTCTATTTTAGCACTCATCACATCCAAAACACTATCAGCAGGAGTGCCTGGATCAGATTCCCCACTAGACTGTCAATTCTTGAGAGCAGGGACTGTGTTATGTATGCATCTCTAGGGCCTAGAACACTTGATTGAACATTAATAATAAATGTTCAATAACTGACCCAGCCTGGATCTAGCTCAGGGGTGGGGAGCATCCAGCCTATAGGTCATATGAGGCCTGAGAAATCATTTGGTCTGGCCCTGCCAAGGCAGTAGGGGTGAGTTAATTAAATGTTTCACCAAATATGGCAGGCTAATTTTTAAGTTGATCATTTTGTATGGCTCACGGATAATGTTAGAAATATCCAAATGGCCCTTGGCAGAGAAAAGGTTCCCCACCCCAGGTCTAGACCTTACGTAAATAATTCATTATTCTAGGCCTTAGCTTCCCCTCTGTCCAGTGGAGGGCTGGGCCAGATGCTCTCTCCGGCCTCCCTCAGTTCTAGTCCAGGAACTCTCTGTAGTCCTACTTTCACTGATGTGCCTTCCTCAGGCAGCAAACACAGGTACATACCATTTATCCCCACAGCCCATGCTAGGCATGTATGTATGCATTTGGTTTTCCAACTCCCTCCATGTGTATTATAAGCAGATTACGATGTTTAAAAGGACGTAAGAGCAGGAGGCTCACCACTACATGAGACCCCACTCTGTGGCCTCCACAGAGACTGGTATTTGCCCCATTTTGACAAGAAGTCATTCGTCTATCAGATACTACATTCCCTGAATATTCAGGTTTCCATTGCCGTGAGTATAGGACCTACGTAAGGTTTCAGAGATGTGATTCAAGTGGCTTCATGGAACAGGGATTAGTGAGGTTTCAGTCGGGAGCATTTGCTAAAAATACCTTTATGCCCAGCCCTGTAGCTCTTCTACTGCATGTCACTCAGGCCACGCCCAGGTTTCTTCACTTCCAATCAGATCCAGTTGCAGGGAAGCTTATTGTAATAGCTTTACCACTACATAGAAGTAATAATGATTACTTATATTTATATTGCTGTAAGCTTGCAGAGTTCTTACACATTAATTCACTAAATCTGTACAATAAATCAATAAAGTAGGCGGGCATTACTCCTTAATCTTATTTCATAGATGGGAAAATAACAGAGGTTAACTTGCCTAAAATCACACAGCTGGTCGGAGCAAAAGGTGGCACTTGAATCTCACTTCTACCCTGAGCCAGGTTCCTGCATTGTTTGGCTCATGCTTATGCTAGAGACTGTCGCCCTTACTAGCACCTTCCTGCTAGGCCACATGGAAAGCTCTGGCTTCTTTTTTCTGACTTCCACCCATAAGTGTAACTTCGGGGTGGCAGAAGCAGGCCCACAAGTCAGCTTTTCTCCTAACCCAATGCCTATTCACTTGTGCCAGTGTTGTCTCCAGTGATTACAAGAGTGGTGCCAAGTCACCATCATCAATTCTGCAATGTAGTTCAATACAAATCTTCCTATTACTCTGACCTCAAACAGCAGAGCACACCAATATCTCCTACGTCCTTGAGAAAGCTAAGAAAATGAGTTGCCCCAAGCCTACACCAGGGCTCTGAACAAGAATGGCATTAGGGCAAAGCTGGTTCAAATCGGTCCAACAAGACACACTCACTAGATCTCCCTTACCTGTGGGAACCATTTTAATCACATCTCTCAAACTTCTCTTAGGCCTTGTATTCATGCAAACTTGAATACTCATTGAATAGAAAAGGCCTGCCTATTTCTGCAGTGTCTGATATAATTAATTTCTTTTGTCAAAACTTGGCAAACACGGCACTCTGGGAGCCATACAGTGGGGTAGGAAAAAATGTCAACTTACGGGACTCAGACTCTCTAGGCCCAGAGTCAGGTCTATGCCATGTTGTGAGGTTGCATCCAGTGCTGAGATGCGGAGCTGTTAGACTTTCAAGTCGTTCTTGCCCTGATCTGGTTCTCTGCACATCAAGCAAGCTTTGATTCCTTAGTTTCTTATTGGCCTTTTTTTTTTTTTCAATTGTAATCTAGGCTACTAATCTGTAGAAATTCCCATCACTGGTCTTAGGTCTGGTTTGCGGGGGAGGAGGGTTTAGGGTGCATCTCTGTGCCACAGTAGCCCTTTGGAGTTTTGCAGCAGCGTGTGTTCTTGAAATCTTTTCTTCCCTGCATGAAACGGCTCCAGTTCCTCCAGCCCATCACCTGGAGACCCTCTTCCCTCTGACGCTCAGGAACCAAAGCAGATGTTGTCAAAGCTCTGATCCCCAGTAGATGTGCTCACTTTGTTATACTGTGAGCCTCTGGGGAGCTGCAAAAATTGTTCTAGAAAAGACAGTACAAACCAGACTAATTGGCATCCCATCAAAAGCTGCTGTCTGGCCATTCTCCCTTAATAGAAAAAAGGAGAGAAAAATGTGACTTTTATACATTACGATTCTGCCCTGTAATACCTTCCCTGCTAACATGTTACTTGCACTGTCATGGACAGGACTCTTTTCTTCGTCTTTAAATTGTCATATAAACTAGAATGACATTGGTTCTTTTTCTGGTGTATGTTTCCTGCACTTTATAAAAATAGTTCATGTTTATAGCATAGCCCACTATGAAAATTAAAGATCTTTGGTATTCTATAATAAATTATTTGGAGGGGAAAAAACACTTAAATTTCAGGGCAATTATTGAGCCTCAGAGTTTAGGACTAATAGCCACGCTGGAAGCTAGTTTGAAATGCTATTAATGGTTACTTTGGTGTTATATTACCAGGTTCTTTAAATGATCCAATTGATTTTTAGATGATGGAAGATGATTGAGTGAAATTTTAAAAAGCAATGTTGTCACTGAGATGGATATTACAGGGACAAGTAGAGCAGCTGAGTTCTCTCTCAGCTCTGTGTCTGGTTTATGATGTGGCCTCGGTAAGTCACTCATCTCTCTGCCTCAGTTTCCTTGTCTACCAAATAAGAGTGTCACCCTCAGTAACCTGAGGTTCCTTCACACTCTTAACTATAAGCAGTGATTCTGGACCTTTTCCCCCCAGATTAGACACATACCTGTGAGATCATGTTCCATTCTCAGGAGCTGTCTCGTGTGTGTGTGTGTGTGTGTGTGTGTGTGTGTGTGTGTGTGTGTGTGTGTGTTGTTGTTGCTTTTATTTTAAGGTAAAAGTATAGATAAAATAGATGTAGCTTATGCATAAGTCCCACCCGCCTTTCACTGCAGTTATTATCTCTTTTACATCAAGAACCACAGCTCTGGAGAACTTCGCCAGTTGGAAGATTTTTTTTTTAATTTAAATGCATCAATTTCAAAAAAAATTAATATACTTCTATTAACAAACTGGGGGGTCCAGTTATATATCCTGACAACTATGTTCTTTCTCCCAAATCTGCTATGTAGTTCTACCAAAATGAAAACACGACGCCCTGCAAACATCCCCCTTCAAGAAGTCTTCAGAGAGCAGCACTCCCTTGCTTTCTGGCATCCGGTCACTCCGAGAAGCTGGACCCCTGTTGTCTGGTGGCTGCCTGTGCTGCAGGCCGTGATGGTCTGCAGTGACAAGGTCTGCCCAGGGGCTGAGTGCACAGTCACTCCTTGCAATTGGAAAAGGAGAGCTGTTTGGTTTCCTAAGAGAAAGAGAAACAACTGCTCGTATAATGAAGTTTAATTTATCATGTCAAAGCTCCTCTTCATGGCAGTGAGACCCATGTAGATGGCCAGCCAGACAACCGGGGGCCTGTGTCTGTAGAGGATCCACACTCTCCAGAGCAGTTCTCTTCCTCCGTGCGAGTAGGAAGAGCACACTCCCTCTGCCTGTCAGGAGCAAGGCTGTTAGATCAGGTAGCAGCACCTCCCCCACCACGTGCTCCCACCTTCTGCACAGCAGCCCTCCCAGTCCCTGCGCACTGAAATGGCACCTGCTAGGCTAGAGCATTCCCCGTGAAGCTCAGGTACGGATGACAGCGTCCCGCTCGCCTGTCGCCGGCACTGCAGCGCACTCAAGTGTCAGCAGCTGGCAGAGCATGTAAGATAGCCAGTCGCAGAGAAACATGTACAGGGGTTGGCACAGCCCATCTGGCCACTTACGTGGGAAGGGACTCGATGTGAAACTAGAAGATAAGCCAACTTGGACCCCAGATCAGAGGTCTCACCACTGGGAGAAAGGCCTTCAGAAGGTTACAAGGCTTTGTATCAAAGACCCAGAGAGCTATCATCTGGGACTCCCCTGTCCCTTGAGATCTGAGTGAGCTCAGCTTCAAATTCCACAGTCTGGAAATCTGAATTCTGTGGCTTCTTGGGGACTTGGGGTCTCTGCCTCAGCTCTGGCTTCTGTCTCTGGTATCTTAGCTTGGCAGTTTATCAGGTTGATTATGAACAAGCATCTGTGAGCATGATAGACACAAACAAAAAGTTGGTGCTATTAGGAGAATCACATTTCCTGTCCCATAATGGTGTAGTTGACAGACCATACGAGACTTTCCTGTTCTCCTAGCCTTATGCTCTAGGACCAGCAGCACCTGCAGAACCTGCTGCTTGTTAGAAATGCAGGAGTTTGCACCCCGCCCGACTTGCTAACTCAGAATCGAGATTTCGGCAGGATATCAGGAGATTCCGTTCACTCCAGTGTGAGGAGCACAGGTCTAGTCCTTTTCTGTCACCTCACCACAGGCCCTGGCCCTTGCTCTGTGCGTACCCAGCCTCTCATCTTCTCTCTCTTCCTCCTCCTTCCCTCTCTCTTGTTCTCTCATCTTCTCCCTCCCTGTCAGGAGCTACAAACAAACCCTCTGTGTCATGACAGAGCAGGCCTCTTCCCTGGAGCCTCAGAGCCAGTCACCACGTGGCCCCGAAGATCTCACCTTACCAGCCCTCAGTCCTGATCCCAACCTTAATCAAGTGTTTGTCTAAACCAGGTCCCCTTCTGAGAGGGACTCGCACACCAGCTACTCCGAGAAGAGAAATATCTCCATCTCATTACAAAACATATCCCGGATTTTATAAATATACTTTGTTTCCAAACAGACCCCTAAATCAAGTCAGGATTCCAAGCTGTCATGTAAGTGTAGACCGGGAGGAGCTGAGCCTTCTACAGGACGGTAACTCACTCAAGGTCACATTGTGGTTATTGGCAGAGGCAGGACCAGAAAAGGTCTTACACTTCCCGGGCAGGCTTCTCTCCCCTAATCATTCTCCTTTTAACTGATCCTTCAAATGGCTACCAAGTTCTCTTCCTGAGCAGTAATTGAATCATCCGAGCAGACAAATAAATATACATTGGATGCCTGCTGAGAACAGCAAGCACTGTTCAAAGATCAGAAGAGGCAACACGGGCCCGGTTTCCCAATCAACTTTGCCCCAACTGCTCCCTCGGACTGAAATCCTCACTCATTCCCACCGTCTGCCTGGCAAACTCCTACACATCTTTGAGAATCAACATTTGGGACCTTCCTCTGTGCAAGCACACTGTTATAACATTTCTTTCCCTGTGCATGGTCTTGGTTTTCCGAGCTGCTCCCTCTGAGAAGAAGGGTCCTCAAGGGAGGGCTGAACTCTGTGCTCCTCATTACTGTCTCATCGGTGCCCTGCACAGGACAGGCTCGGAGAATGTACTTTCCTTCCCTCTCTTTCC
>NW_006286678.1:1322942-1351876 GCF_000327345.1 Myotis davidii | reverse complement strand
TTTCCCTTGGAAATCCCTACAAATTAATGGTGCCTGTCAAACAAATCCTGTTCTTAACTCAGCCCCTTTATCTTCAAGCACTTTGCCCCTTTTGGGACCTGGGCTGCTTCAAACCACCTGCCTCCCACTACTGCTCATTTCTAGACTTATCTCCCCTGGCTCGCCCTTCTATCCTATTGCTATCCGAAGGGTCCAGCTTAGCCACAAGCTACTAGTACATGACTCTTTTGGGGTGCTATTTTATTATGATTATGATTATTAAATTTATTGAGGGAATATTGCTTAATAACAATATATAAATTTCAGTTGTACATTGTAATTCAATGTCTGCTGCATTGCTCACCATCAAAAATTTAGTTTCTTTCCATTACCATATATTTGACCCCTTTCTCAGAGAAGAGCAGAGATATTTAAGAGTGAGCATTCATAAAAGAAACCAATGAGCTTCTGGACATTGGTCTCAGAGGTGATTTTGTGAATTTGACTCCAAAGACTTTTTAAGAATCATCCCATCTTGTGGGCCTCGGCAGCACAAGAGTAGGTTTGAGTCATTAGCTAGAGCTCTCAATGGCAAGGTTACAGTTCACAAGTGTGTTATGATCAGTGTGAGGGGCTTTGAAATTTTTTGTGTGATCATTAAGGTCTGCCAGTGGTCATTTTAATAGAGAAAATTAAAGGTTATCTTACGATTGTCATTCTCAGTTGTGTTCTGATGCACTTTCTGGAACAGGAAAAAGGCTTGGGACACACACCTAGGGATCATCCCTGGTTGCCTGTCATGTGTCCCAACAGGCTGACCTACAAGGTTCTTTTCAGCTCCATCATCTTATGAGCTATAAAGCTCAGAGAAAAGACTGCTCTTAAAAATGTGCATCTCCAAGTCCCTCCTTTGATATGGTAGCTCCTCTTAGAATTTAAATCTCACTCAGGAGCCCTTGTGTGGATAACCGTTAATTTTTTCCTCTTCCTCCTTGGCTTTGCTTCAGGAAGCGAGAGGAAGAAAACAAGCGAAGAGAGTCAGAACAGCAGAAGGGAAGGCTGAGTCCAGATTCCTGCAGGCCCCAGGCCCCTCTGTGCCTGCCCAGCACCCAGGCTGAGCCCCACAGGCAGAGCGGGGGCCCCAGCAAACAGCCTCGCACCAGCCATGCGGCCCAGAGCCCTGAGCAGAGAACCTGCAGAGGGTCTCCGGGCAGAGCCCCCCGGGAGCAGCACCTCTCCCCAGACTTGCAGGGAACAGACCCCCGAAAGCCAAATGGTAGGTGTATTGCCTTTGTTATCCGATGCCGACCTGTGGACTGTGGGCCCTTTTATAGGTGAACATAGACCATTTACATTTAATGTACTTATGTCAGCACTTAAGCCTGCCATTTTATTATTTATTTTCTATTTCTCCAGTTCTCATTCCTTTTTCTCTTTTTTCCCCCCTTCCTGTGGGTTACTCAGACTTCCCTTAGGATTCCATCTTGATTGATCTCTCTAGTTTCTGCAACAGTTGCTCCGAATATCACAATATACATTAGTGACATTACAGTCTTTGGTAGCAGCATCTTACCATTGAATGAAATGTGGGAACCTCACTTCCATTTAGGTGCCTGTACCTTCCCCACCTTTAAATGTCTTTGCCTGGAATCAGATGGTTTTGTAGTTTTTGTTTTAATCATGAAATATAATTGATAAAACTCAGGAGGAAAAGGATAGTCTATTTTATGCACCCATATTTTTTTTCTGTTGTTTTGTTTTTCTTCCTGGTGCTCCAAATTCCTTCTCTTACCATTTCCTTTGTTTGAATAACTTTCTTCAGCCAATTTAAAGGTGGGTCTGCTGGCAACACATCTTTTGAGTTTGCCTTTGAGAATGTTTTTATTTCACTCCTGAAGAATGATTCAACCAGATACCAACAATGGCTGGCACTTCCTTGAGCTCTTGACAATGTGCCCCTTCCTTCTGCCTTCCGTGGTTTCAAATTGGTGTTCCTCAGGAATGTTCCTGGTAACAGGTCCTTTCTCTCTGGCTGCTTTCGAGATTTTCCCTTTATCTTTAGTTTTCAAGAGTTTACTAGGATGTGTCTTGGCCTTAGGTTTTGGAGCTTATCCTGTTTGGAGTTTGTTGAGTTTGTTGGGGTGCACAGGACCACCCCTAGGTTCAGTAATTTTCTAGGAGGGCACACAAGATTCAGCATATAGTTGTGCACATGGCTGTAATTTATTATAACAAAAGGGTACAAAGCAAAATCAGCAAAGAGAGCAAAGTCTGGAAGAAACCAGTGCAACTTCCAAGAGCCCTTCCCCAGAGAAGTCACACAGGATACGCTTACTTCCACCAGCAATGAGTTGCGACAACCAGTTAGGCAACATTTTCCACCGGGGAAGCAACCTAACATAGGACCCCAAGATTCTTATCAGGGCCAGTCATGTAGGTACCCTCTGCTTAGCATGCACCAGAACCCAGACTCCCAAAAGGAAAAGCAGGTATTCAGCATAAATTATATTATTTTCACAAAGCAATGTAAGCACATTGAGCCATTCTATGGTGCAGAGATCTAAGTGCAGATACCAACAAAGTGAAAAAGACAAATAATGTCTTGGTGTTATTATGAAAATAGTTTTGACCTTGTGGACCCCCAGAAAGGGTCTCTGGAATCTTGTGGTCACCTCGTTCAGGGCTTGGACAATAAAATCTGTCTCTCTAAACCTCCATTTTCTTAGCTGTAAAATGGGGGTTCACTCTCCACCCTGCAGGGCAGTTATGAATAGAAATAAAAATGTGGAGTACTTGTTCAGACCATGACCCATAACTACTATCATTAAGCCACACCACTGACCTAGCCAAGAACAATGACATGAAAGTATACGTGGAACCACAAACATTTCCAGCCTATCATTCCATAACCCACAGTGCATCAGTGATGCACACCTTATAGAGGTGGTGAGCTCTGTTGTATGTTCATTCATTTATTCATTCAGTCACCATTTACTAAACTCCATGATGTGACAGCCAGATTGACTTTCCTCAAGGTCTTTCTCAGCTTGGGACCTTTGCGTGTAACAGCTGTGTCTAAAAGCTGTACCGTTTTAGATTAGCATTTAAATTTACAACATCCTACACCAGAGCAGTCCATGTGTAACTGTAGGTGAACTGAGATGATACAAAGCTGGGCTTCAGTCCCAGCCAGGGTCAGCTTACCACCAGCTCCACTATCTCCTAAGACAGACACTTTCATGGTCACAGAGATGATGCTGCTCGGCTGGTTCTGATCCTCCAAACCTCCTCAGGGCCGATTCCTCTGGGGATATGTACCCCCAAGTGCCTCACTCGTCTCTGCTGGTGTCCGGTTCTCTGGAGCTTGGCACAGCTGTTTCTGCCTGCTCTTTGATGCCTTCCAACAGGTGGTTTGTAAGTGTTGGTGAGAATATGGATAAAGGGAACCCTTGTGCACTGTTGGTGGGACTGTAAATTAGTACAGCCACTGTGGAAAACAGTATGGAAGTTTCCAAAAAAATTAAAAATAGAAGTACCATATGACCCAGCAATTTCTACTTCTGGCCATTTATCTCAAGAAACACAAAACACTAAACAGAAAGACATATGCACATAGCCAAGATATGGAAACAACCTAAGTGTCCAACAACAGACAAATGGATAGAGAAGATATGGTACGTATGTACAATGGAATATTACTCAGCCATAAAAAAGGATGGAATCTTGCCATTGAGACAGCATGGATGGACCTAGAGAGAATTATGCTAAATCAAATAACTCAGACAGAGAAAGACAAATACCAAATGATTTTATTTATATTTGAAATCTAAAAACATTAATAAATGAAAAACAAAACAGAAACAAACTCAAAGACACAGAGAACATTTTGATGGTTGCCAGATGGGAGGGAGGTAAGAGGGTAGGCAAAAAAAGGAAAGGGATTAAGAAGTACAAATTGTCAATTATAAAAAGTCACAGAGATGTAAAGTGCAGCACAGGGAATATAGTCAATAACACTGTAATAACTGTATGTGGTGTCAGATGGGTACTGGACTTACCAGGGTAACTACTTTGTAAGTCATCTAACATAACTAATCACTCTGTTTTACACCTGAAACCAATACAATATTGTATATCAACTATAATTGAAATTTAAAAATTATTTTAAAAAATAGGTGATTTGTAATATTTTGTTCAACTTTTCTGCTGTCCTCAGTGGTGGGTATCCCTCAGTCCTGGCAATATAGGAGAAGTCCCTTCCTTGCTTTTTACATTAAGACTAAAATTTCCATTTTAGGTGTTCTATTTAGTTATTTTCAAATATATCCTTTTCTCATATTTTAAATTTCTTTTGTTTAATCATTGTTCTCTCAGCCTTAGTTCTCACTGATCTAAATTTGCTTTGTATCTGCTACTGTCACTCATGGCAGCTTGTTTCCTCATGCATTCTTTAATTTTGGATTGTGAAATTATCAGAAGGACCTCTGTGCAGCCTGAGCTGAGGGCATGCCACACCAAAGGAATAATGTGTTTGCTGCTATGAATCATTTGTTTCTATGGTATCACCATTGTGAGACCAGTTTTTCTATTAATTTTTTCTATTGGTTGAAAATAAGTGAATACCAAACCCATGTGAGGCCCAGGACTTTGGTGTCAAATTCTCATGAGACACTTTCCCTCACCCAGAACCCAGGCCAGACAAGCTTCCTGGCACCTCCCAGTGCTGGCTAGCAGACGTCTTGTCTGGGGTGTTATTTCCTAGCGGGATGCACATCAAGAATCCCGGCTTCAAGCAGGGTCCTGGTTTTAGTTAACTTTCTGCCTGCGCTTATCTCAATGTTAAAACATAACCAGATATTTAATAAGACCAACGCTGCCCACTCCACCCCTACAGCCTGCCTAAGCCAGCTCACACACTTACCACTCTGAGTTTCAGGTTTCTCTCTGTTTTTGGCTCCCAGAGATTACCTTTATTTTCTTGAAGGCACTATGGTGCTTTTAAAAGAACGTTTCCTCTATTTTAATCAGCATTTCTAGGTACTTGTAGTGGGAAGGCTTTCAGGTTATCAAATTACTCTTGCTAGAAATAGAAGTTAACCTTTTCACTAATCATAATCACCACTATCAAGGTAATGCTATAGGGAAGGGTCTGAATATTTTATGTACATAAATGGGCAGACTTGCCCCACTATACAAGCTTTGAACCATAAATGTTGTTAACCCTTTTCCTTGTTTTACCAAGAAATGTCCAGAGAACCTTCTAAAGGCCGATCTGCCTGTGTCCACTTCAGCCCCGATGAAGGCAACGATGGGAACAGGTGTCCAGGAGTCTCCTCTGTGGAGAAGTCCAGAGGTGAGACAGTGAGCGAGCAGCACTGTGACAAGGGGAAGGGCGTCGTGAGGCAGCCCTCCTGTGTCAGGGCAGCTGGGCCCGAGGAGAAGGGAGAGGACCCCGGCGGGGCAGCAGCCAGCCTTCACCAGCAGGACGGCCACCAGAAGCCCGGCAGGCGACATGACGCAGCCCCCAAGGTCAAGTGTGCCTCCCAGAAGAGGCGCATTCAGGAGCTCCGAGGAGGAAGGTGCTCCCCCGCTGGTTCTAGCCGGCCTGGCAGTGCCAAGGGGGAGGTTGTCCATGCCGGGCAGAGTCCTCTCCACCATCGGACACCAAGACACAAAGGGATACAGGACAAGCTCGAAGGAGAGAGCCATTCAGATCTGCCCCGGAGGACAGAGGTGTCGAGGCCAGGAGTCAGGAAGGCAGGGCCATCCACCCCGTCGGAGGACGCTCAGACACCTAAGGAGCCGGATCCAGCTCCTGGGCCCCTCTCTGGGCAGAGTGTGAATATCGACCTTCTCCCTGTTGAGCTGCGGCTGCAGATCATCCAGAGAGAAAGAAGCAGGAAAGAGCTGTTTCGCAAAAAGAACCAGGCGGCAGCAGTCATCCAGCGCGCCTGGAGGAGGTGAGGAGACGCCCGTGGTTGTCCCACACCCTACAACACCCATGCTCACCGGTGTTCTCCCGTGAATTCTGTGTGCTGGCGGGACAAGGCCAATTGTTGAGCCAACCCATGAAATTCACACGTGTAGACCCTAGTCTGGATATTTAGTTCTTTTAGTTCTTTCACACTGGATATGCTATTTAGGTGTTTTGCCAAGAAAGGTAGGAAAGCACCCAGGATTGCCTGGTGTAAAGAAGAATCCCCAGCGAAGCTCTAACAGGTGATCTGACCTTGGGCAAATCACTTGGCCTCCCTCACCCTCAGTTTCCTCATCTGAAAAATGGGATTTAACAGTGGTTGCACCTGTCCTGTTACAGGATTGTAGAGTGGGATAATGTGTGCTTCATAAATTCTAAAGCCACACACACAGGTATTTTATTTTTCTTCTTTTTATGTCTTTACTATTCAGGAATTAGTTATACCTCAAATACCTAAACTAGGTCCTGGATATAGTCGATTCAGTGGCTGAAATTATAAAAACCCATGTTAGCATCTCTCAAGCTCAGAATGCAGGGTGGGTGCCGGGAGTACGGGTGGAGACTTCCTAAAATGCTGGGTCAGATACCTCCAGGGAGTCCTTTGCTGCAGGTTTTGACATATTTTGGACTCTCCTTCATATTGCAGGCCCCACTGGGACCCAAACCCTGCCTAGGTCTTACAGTGCTGGCCAGCGCCCAGGGGAGGGCTGGACCGTCTCCCACAGGTGGGAGTCATGGGGCCTCCCTCTCCAGAGAGAGGAAGGTTGATGGAGGAACAAAGCCAGCAAAGCACTGTGAGCACAGGTGCGCCACATAGCAGCGTGCCTGTCAGGAGATAAAAGGGCCCGGGCGCACCTACCCACCTACCGTTGGCCGAGGGGGGGGCGGGGGCTGGACGGGCCGGGGACTGGAACGGGCGGGAATGGGAACGGGAATGGGAACGGGATGGGGGAAGCGTAGTGAGGGAGAGCAATTGTGAGGTTCAGGCAGGGAGAAGCCTCAGGGTCTATTGTGCCAAAGCGGCCTCACCCAGAGCCCTTGCTTGCACAGCCTTTGCTATAATTCGGCCTTAATGTCTGCCCAAGCTCTGGGCTGTTGACAGGGTCGTCTCCCAGCCACGCCAGGGCTGAGGGTCCCCGTTTTCCAGATGAGCCTATGGTCTTAGAGAGGAAATAGCTTGTCCAGGGCGGGCACAGCACTGGGGGCTGTGTCTGACTCAAGGCCAAGGCCTTTCCCTTACTTTCCCGGGAAAGGTAGAGTCTGCGGGGTCACAGTAAAGAAGGCGGAGGCAGGCCTCGTGTCGGCATCTCAGAGCAGGCCGGAGAAGGCTGCTGGCGGTGCTCACACTCGCCGAGGTCGTGTCCTTACAGGGGATGTTGTGACCGTTGGTAGTCCTAGCCCTTGGCATTTAGCGGGCCCTTGTGCTGAGCTTTACCTGCATGTTAGCTCTCTTGGTCGTCACAATACTGAGGCGGATCCTCTCCCACCCCCTTCCACAGAGGAGGGCACTGCCAGGTTCCCTGCCCGTCTCGGCTTCAGGTGCCCGCGCGGCTCGGGCTCGGTCTGCCTCTGAAGCCACAGGTGGGAGTGGGCCTTGGGAGCTCTGCCAGGCCCTGCCCTGCTGCCATCTGAGAGGCCCGTTTCATTAGGTATTTCAGCTGAAGCTGGGATCAAAACAAGCCAGCGGGTGTACGCCACGCCGGGCCCTCGGCTGCTCCCCGCTGACGTGCCTCCCTGACTGGCCTCTGGCTCCTTTGAAGAGTCGGAGGTGACAGGTCCTGTCAGTGAGTGTCCACAGCAGCAAATGAGCTTTCATCGCCCCAAGAACAATGGGCGCATAGTCTGGACCCCCTGAGGAGGCAGTGACACAGCCCCCCGGGCGCCACTGTGCAGCCTGAGACCTGGGGCATCAGCTCCCACAGGGCTCCTGCGAAGGTGCAGGCTGGGGGGAGCCGCATGTCTGACAGTGAAAACACTCCCACTGCTTCTGGCGTAGCCTTACATACCTTCCGTGGCAAGGACAGGAGCCCCAAGTGCTGTCCTGGGGCAGTGGGTGGTGCCGCCTGACCTCAGCCCTGCGGGTGGACCGGGAGCAGGGCTGGCACCTAGGCTGCTGGTATGGGGGGCGGTGTGGAGGGAGAGGCAGGCTGCAGCGGGTGCTGGGGTGGGGTGAGCAGGTTGAACCTCAGGGCCCGGAGGAAATGAAGCTTCTTCTCAGTGAGTTTTATTGCCAGTCAAGCCTTGACGGTCTTAAAGATTGAAACCAGATACTGGACAAGCTAAGCTGGGCTGGAAAGTTGCTGTGTAAAACGCTCCTTTTTATGTCAACATGTGTGAGGCACCTTTCTGACAGCTCTGTCAGCTCTGCCAGCGTGTGCTGAGCTCCTATCCAGCAAGGGCAGGTGGGCCCGGAGAGCCTTGAGCCTGGGGCTGAGAGGAGTAGGCATGTTCGGTTTCTCAGCCAACAGGCGTGCACGTTCTCCTTGAAAATGGGACGACTGGGGCCAGGGGCACAGCTCAGTCTCCATACAGAGTAGATTGGGGGAAGCTGTGCCCCTTGAAGGCCGGAGCCCCTGCCGCTTCAGCCAACACCTGGGCTTCCCAGGAGTCCTCTGCCCGGAGCACAGAGGGTGTGGAAGACACTCGGCACCTCAAACAGAAGGAACCGAACTGCTGGTGCTGTCCCGTAGCTCCAGCTTTTCTCTGCAGCAGGCTTTTCGGAAGTGTGGTGCATCCTGTGGCAGAGAGATGGCACGGTTTGTCCCTCCAGGTAAAGAAAGACAGACCTGTAGTTTGACTGAAATCAGCCTTTTAGGGCAGGAGGGAGGGGCTGCACCAGGTGCCGCAAGGAGCTTTTAGGAGACTTGGGAAGGCTCTTTCCCATTTCACGGTGTGCCTTGAAATCGGGCACGGGGCCGCCTGCCGCCTCTGCAGCACCCCGTGGGCTCAGCAGGAGTAGTTAGTCAGCTACAGAGAAGGAAGACAGCAGCTTTCCCTGCCTGGCTCCAAAGCAGCTGTGTTCAATCTGAAGTTTGGGAGCGCACGTGGAGGAACACCATCAGATAACACGAGACATCAACATAGCCATCACCTGCATGCCCCAGCCTCACCCCAGGCGCTACAGATCTTAGTAAAATACAGCTCTTACCTGTGCCACTGTTCTTAAGAACTAGTGTGGGTCCCCACCAAGAACAGAGTACAGGCCAAAGTCCTCAGCCACGTTTAGCTGTGGACCACAGAGCAGTGAGTTTGAATGTTGGTCTCTCCTGACTCTAGCTGTGCGGCCTTCTACAAGTTACTCAGCCTCCCCACCCCAGTTTGAGACATAATTGACATACAGCAATCCCTAAGCCAGCAGTTCTCAACCTGTGGGTCGCGACCCCTTTGGCGGTCGAACGACCCTTTCACAGGGGTCGCCTAAGACCATCCTGCATATCAGATATTTACATTACGATTCATAACAGTAGCAACATTACAGTTATGAAGTAGCAACAAAATTAATTTTACGGTTGGGTCACAGCATGAGGAACTGCATTTAAAGGGCCAGAAGGTTAAGAACCACTGGGGTAAAGCATAGTAACAACTTACATATCCTGTGAAATGATTACCATAGTATGTTAGTTACATCTATCACCTCATTTTTTCTAAATGGAAAAAGACTTTATTTCCTTGTGATGAGAACTCTGAGGATTTACTCTCTTAACAACTTTCATATAGCCCATAAAGCAGTGTTACACGTTACAACCTCAGTATTTATTTATCTTATAACTGGAAATTCGTACATTTTGACCATCTTCACCCAAGTTCCCCTCCCTCCGCCCCCTTCCTCTGATAGCCACAAATCTGATCTCTTTTTCTATGAGTTTGATTGTCTTTGGTTTATTTTTAACCCTGCACAAGTGAGATAATATAGTATTTGTCTTTCTCTGATTTATTTCACTTAGCTTAATGCCCTTCAGTTTCATGCATGTTGTTGCAAATAGCAGGATTTCCTCTTTTTTATACCTGAATAATATTCCATTGTTTATATCACAACTTTTTCTTCATTCATGTGTCAGTGGACAGTTTGGTTATTTCCATCACCTGACTATTGTAATGCTGCTATGAACTTGGGGGTGTAGATACCTCTTCAACATACTACATACTTTCATTTCCTTAGTTATATGCCCAGGTATGGAACTGCAAATCACATGGTAGCTCTATTTTTATCTTTTGGAGGAATCTCCATATTGTTTTCTATAGATAGTGGTTGTACCAATTTATAATCCTACCCACAGTGCACAAGGGTTCCCTTTCTTCCACATCCTCACCAGCATTCATCTCTTGTCTTTTTGATTCCTTTTTGTTTTGTCTGATTGCTGTGGCTAGGACTTCCAGTACTATGTTGAATAGTAGTGAGAGCAGGCATCCTTGTCTTGTTCCTGATATTAAAGGACATTTTTTCATTCTTTCAACATTGAGTGTGATGTTAACTATGGGCTTCTCATATATGGTCTTTATGATGTTGAGGTCCATTTATTCTATACCTGATTTGTTAAGGGATTTTATCATACAGATATTCAATTCTGTCAAATGCTTTGCATCTTTTGTGGTATTTTTTCTTTTATTATATTAATGTGATGTTTCACATTGATAGACTTATGTAGGTTAGCTAAGAACAGTTGCATAGGGCTACTGGCTTGGTTCCCTGCCAAGCAAAGCTGTAGGATGAGTTCTGTGGTTGCATGGGTTCTCTGGGCAGGCTTATAGTCAGTTGGGACTGGGTACTCTATCAGTGAATTAGCTTTTCTGCCTGGCAAGAAAGCAGAACAGGCCTGAGGGCCTGCACAGCTCAATGTTTGGGTACTCAAATCAGGCAAGTCTGTACACTGAACTCCCTGGGCAACCATGGCCACTGGTCTTCGTCTGCAGAGGGAGAAAGCCACAGGCTGTGCTGTTTGCTCACGTACCACTCTAAGGATTGTTGGATGGGCTATGCAGGTTCCTCTGTGCTCTGGTAGGACAGGCTGTATTCAGCAATGGCCAGGCTATAAATTACTTCCCCTGCCAAGGCATAGTGGGAGAACTAATCTCCAAGGGCAGCAAGGCTTTGTTCGTGATTTTTTTTTTAATACTTTTATTGATTTCAGAGAGAGAAACATCAATGATGACAGAGAATCATTGATTGGCTGCCTCTTGCATACCTCCAAATGGGGACCAAGCCTGCAACCCAGGCACATGCCCCCGACCAGAATCGAACCCGGGACCCTTCAGTCTGCAGGCCGACGCTCTACCCACTGAGCCAAACCAGCCAGGGCTTGTTTGTGATCTTGATTCAAACCGACCTGCTCCCCAAGTTCCTGGAGGAATGATGCTATTGGCCTTGCTTTGCAGATAATCAGCTCTGCCTGCCATACTCTGAGTGTTGCTGGGCTATGCAGCTTCCAGGTGGTCTGACCACCATCTCTAATCAGGCAGGGGCCAGGAGCTATAATCAGCAGTGAGTGCAGCTATAACTGCCTGGGTGAGGTCAAACTAGGTTCCAGCACATCTTTAAGGGCCTGAATCAGGTAGACCTGTATCCTGAGTTCTCTGGTCAGACTATACCAGTGATGGCGAACCTGACACGCGTGTCAGAGGTAACACGGGAACTCATTTTTTTGGTTGATTTTTGTTAAATGGCATTTAAATATATAAAATAAATATCAAAAATATGTCTGTTTTACTATGGTTGCAAATATCAAAAAAATTCTGTATGTGACACAGCACCAGAGTTAAGTTAGGGTTTTTCAAAATGCTGACATGCCAAGCTCAAAAGGTTCGCCATCACTGGACTATACCAACATCTTGGCTCTTCAGATCAGCAAAGACACTGGTTGGGACTACTTGGATGCTGTAGGTAGGAACTCAGTCTGCAAAGATCCATGTGCCGGTTGTTTTAAGTCCGTCCCTTATTCCGTGTCACAGATTCCCCTGCACTCTTCTTGGGGAGACTGGAATGGGGGCTCCTAAGAAGCAACCCACAATGCTGGGGAGCTGGATGTCTGCTCTGGCTTCTCTTTTCCTAATGGAGGAGCTGTAGGCTCAAGGTAGACCTCTCAGCGTGATGCTGCACTGAGCAGAGGAAAGGGGAATGCTGTCATCATGTAGCCACTCCTCTTACCCGTTTGATGGGGTCCGTTTTGGTCTCGGTGGTGCAGGGGGTTCTTCAGCCTCTAGGTCCTAGAAATCCTGTATTGTAGGATTTTCTTCATGGTCTCTTATCCATGAACAGTTGTTCTTTTGAGGAGGGAGCATAAAGTCAGGAATGACCTATGTCACAATCTTGGTAATGTCACCTCAACTCAGCCTTTATCAGACTCATAACATCTGCCTCACAAATTTAGTTTCAGGCCTAATCATAGGGAGAGTGCCTAGTATACAACAGGTCCTGAACAAATGTTGGCTTTTTCTCATGTAGCCCAGCCTTCCAATATCATTCCCTCACTAAATACACAATGCTTCATACACATCTCCTTACTGACTTCCTGTACAAATGCTTGTATCTCTCTGTTCATGCCAGTTCTGCTGCCTAGAATGCCCTTTTCTCACTAAGTCCCTACTCATCCTTTAAAACCCCACCACAGCCAAACCAATTATCCGTCCCACATCTGTCTCACACCATCCAGCTCCTTGCTCTCAGTACTTCTGGCCTGTCCCATCTTGAAGGCAAGGACTCATCTTATTGCGTCCTAATTCAGTAACTATTTAATGGGAAAGAGCAGAATTCAACATTCTACATACTGCTACTGAAATTAGGAATGAGAGCTTGAAAGCTCTCCCAAGTTCCCAAATACTATTCCTATAGCTTCTAGGAGCCTTAAAGAAATTTAGTTTTCTGCATACTGTGATCTGAAAGCCTCTCCCTTCTCTGGTCCCACCAGTTACCAGCTCAGGAAGCACCTGTCCCACCTTCTGCATATGAAGGAGCATGGAGCCAGAGATGTGGACAGATGGAACCGAGAATGCATGGCATTGCTCCTCCAGGTTTGGAGGAAGGAACTGGAACTAAAACCCTCAAAAGCCACTGCAGTAAGCAGGACCACCAAGAATCCATCCAAGAGCAGCTCGGGCACAAAGTCCACCAGGCACTCAGTGCTCAAGCAAATCTACGGTAACTGTCTTTCTAGGCACTTTGTAGTTTACAGGAAGTCCGAAATGGGACTTAATTGAATTGGGCAAACCACCATTCAGGTAGAAACTTTATTATATTTCCAGTCACCAAGAGACTCTCAGCACATTTAGTGCCACCCTTCCAGAAATTCTGGATCAGAATTGGTTTGAGATGAGGCATTCTGGCATGTAAGCCCAGAGAGCCTTCTAGCCAAAAGATCTGCTGGGTTTCGTAACTAAAGCCTTACCAGTGTAACCTCTTCAGGCCACTACTTGGTCTTCCCCTTACATTACCAATTTGGAGGACTCCAAGCACCTGCCTGCCTCACTTTGACCTTTCCTTTGTTGAGAAAGTACAGGGCTGCCTACCTGGGAATGTCCCAAACCCAAGCACTACAGCAAATACTTATTTAACAGACCAACTGCTGCAAGTTAAAACATTTTCAGATCTGTAAACAGCCCATCAAAATAAACTCAGCAGAGAACAAGCCTGACTAGCTCCCCCACAGGGGAAAGAAAAAAAAAATTGAGCCAAAGCACCTTTAACAGATCTCTGGCTCAGGCAGCAAAATCTCAGAACTCGCCCCTGCCTACTGGTATTCCACAACATACTTAGGCCAGTGATGGCGAACCTATGACACGCATGTCAGAGGTGACACGCCAACTCATTTTTCTGGTTGATTTTTCTTTGTTAAATGGCATTTAAATATATAAAATAAATATCAAAAATATAAGCCTGTTTTACTATGGTTGCAAATATCAAAAAATTTCTATATGTGACACGGCACTAGAGTAAAGTTAGGGTTTTTGAAAATGCTGACACGCCGAGCTCAAAAGGTTCGCCATCACTGGGTTAGGCAGACACTAGCTTGCAAGCTCAGGCCTTTGCTCAAGAAATTCAGAACTTGGTCAGGCCACAGCTATCATTGTGGAGAGACAGACTGTCATTGTTGATTGATTTCAGGTTGCTCTCAGGAAGGGAAAGTACATCATCCCACAAAATCTTCAAAAGCCCATTCTGTGCTGCGTCTCAACTCAGGTAAGGCAGCCACTGCCCTGGCAAAGTATATTGGGAAGACTGTGGGGTGGGGAAGCCCTGTCCTTTCTCGTTTCATCCCCAAAGACAGAAGACTAATTGCCAGGGGTTTCCAATGGTCATTTGATTTCAGGTAGAAATGTTTTTCACCCCTTCCTGGAATTATTACTGCAGTCAGCCTCTGTCTCTGTAGGAGGCAAGTTATTTTTATAACCAAAGCTATTGTTAAAATTACCTCCAGTAGAAAAAATAAACTGTAGCTGCTATTGATCACCTTTACTTACTCGTTCACATAAAGGAAGGAGGAAATGAAAATACTGCTGTTCTTCAAAGTCATACCTTGGGAGTTTTTGTTCCATTTTGGTTTCACATTAAGCTCCTCCACCTCCTTCCTAAAGATGGAAAGAGGCCCTTAACCACAAATTCTGGCTTTTGCTTTTTAGAGCCTCACAAGGAAGACATTAATATTTAATAGCATATCCAGTTCAGGCTCAACCGTGCACTTCCACTCACAGGAGCAGCTCAGGAAACTTTTCAGCTGCAAAACAGGGTATTTTATTCAGGGCCCCTTCATTCACACCAGCATTAAGTTTGGGTGATAAGTTCAGTGCTGTCAGCAGTTAATGCCAGGTCGGTGTTTCTCGTGGGTGGCTGTGTCAACACGCTGCCCCCATCCTCCCAATCGTCATCCTGCAGGACAGAGTGCAGCTGGGAAGGTGAACAATGACTGTCAGCATGAACTTTAACATTCATTTAGTTTTTGATGGAGGGAAAACTTGGAGGTAAGGGGAGAGTAATTACTGCCAAATCTTTAATAAGAAGAGTCAGGCAACTCATGTAATATAGGCAGGCTGATCAGGGAATGGTGGGTGGGGTAGTTGGAAACTTTCAAAGGAATTAAGGCCCATCGTTGCTCTATGTAAAACACACACACACACACACACACACACACACACTCGTTATACTGGAGTGAATTAAGGATAGTTTCTAAAACAGAACTGTCAGCTTTAACTACCAGAGAAGTAGAAGTTAGATAAACATGTCTCAAGAGAAAAATCCAGTACTATCAGAAATCTTTAAAAATGAAGGTTTTTAGTAGTACAAAAGGTTTTTAAAGGACTCACAGTTAAAGAACAGAATAAAGAAATGAAAAGAAATGCATAACTATTTCTTAGGACTTCATATGAACAGCTTGTTTATCCTATACATATAATTCAGACAGGTTTAAAAATATACAAGGACTAAAGGGAATCTTTTCCTAAGCCTAAACTTGGGCAACACAAGATTTTATTAGGCTCACCCACCCTTGTCAACCATTAACCAGCGGATGCAGAGCTGCTGGCTACAGTTTAGCTGAAGCCTGTGTTTTATACAGGAAACCGGTCTATAAATTTCCATGATATAGGTATGACTTGAACATACATATAAATTTCTGCCTTTGAAATCAGGTATCAGATTGAACCAAAAAGAAGAAATCATTAATTTTGGTCTTCAAACCTTGACTAGAAATAGTTCACTTTTTAATTGAGGATTCCATCGTGTTAAGTATATTCTGATTTTGCTCAGTTTTGTTTTCTTTAGAAATTGCTTGGCACACTGTAGGTATTCAGATATTTGAGTGAAAACTGTTGCTCCCAACCTCTTATAGGAGCAGAAAGTGAGCTGGATAGAGCAAAAGTAACAGCACCCATAAGCTGTTTCTCTACATGTGTTAGGGAGACAATTCAACAATCCCTGTTCTCTCGTCTTCCACACCCAACCCTGCAAACCACCCCCAAAGAATAACACATAACGATCAGCGTGTGTGTATGTGTGTGTGTACAAATACAAACAGGCTCTCCCAAATTTGGGGTCCAGCTCTTTAAAAATAAAACAACTCCCTTAAAAGAATCCATTCCATTGAATAGAATAACCATGGCTTAAGTAATTATTAGTAATGAATGTAGAATATTCCTACCCACCTGCAGCAGGGTACACAGATGAAACCTCAAGACTTTAGACAGGAAAAGCATGCCAAAGTTCCAAAGCTGTAGTTCAACAGTAATCCAAACAGGACAGAAAAAGTAAGACATGTGTGTCACTTTTTAAAACTATTCACCTTTCATGTTTGCTTTGTTCCACAGAAAGTTAGGGGCACATAGCATTATAGCCTCAGCAAGGCCTCTTAGCCATTTGGGGCCTCAATATCCTTAACTGTTAAATGAGAGGGTTGAGTACACCACTAATTTTTCCAGTTGTGGTGTCCTACAATTTTATAATTTCAAAGTCATATACAGGCAGTCCTCGGGTTACAACGGACTCGACATACATTGTTTCATGGTTACATCGCCATCTCCCATTTACAATATTTATATATTAAAAAAAAGTTCCATCATTTCAACGTATGTACATATATGCTTTATGTTTTTTATTATTTATTCACAAGTAAAGGTCAGGAATTATCTTTAAATTTTTTTTTTTTGCTGTTTCACTTCAATACTGCTGTGTATGTGCTCCATGTGAGTGACGTAGGTGCTTACGTAGGTGGGTTCCGACTTACGGCGAAAATAGTGTTACGTGGCACTGTAGGAACGGATCGCCGACGTAACCCAAGGACCTACTGTAAAGGCCTAAAAATCCATTTCAAGTTTGATATGTCTCATCTGAATAGTTTTCAAACCTATTTTCTAGAAATGTATGTGTATGTGTAAGTGTGTATTGTTATAGTGGAGAGATGCACAGAGAGAAAGATATACCAGTTATTCCTCCGACTGAAGGCCTAGGTTCACACCCACCCCTCCCACTCACGGTTCTTCCTTGAGAGGTCATGTATCTTTGAGATGATGGAAAATGCAAGGTTGATAACAGCATCTTGTCCCTATGACACACTGGCCATCACCTTGTTTGGCACCATGTATAATCCAAAACTAAACTCTTTTTTCTTACCTTCAACTTTAAAATAACCTATTTACCTGTATTTAACAGTGAGCAACTTGCAGTGTATACACCTTCTTGAGAACAGTGGAAGATCAAAGAATTTTTCTTATAACCTACAATCAGCTACTCAATCAAAATACAAAGCAAAGCCTCGACTGCCTATGGAGGAAGACCGTGCCCGGGGTAACTGGAATAAGCTAGTGTAGAGTTCTAATTATCTGCTGACTCTCCCTTACATCTTGGGAAAACTTCAGTATCCACGCCTGAAGCCTTATTACCTGAACATGTGGTTAAGAACTGAAAGAAAATGTCAGAATTTCTTTCTGCTCTCACACAGCATTGTTTGGATATTATCTCAACCTGCGCTGGGAAGACCAGGGTACACTATGCCTCATCAAAACTGTCTAGCTGTCTGCCTTCACCTGTCAGTGGGGCTAGAACGGAGGATGTATAACTCTGTCAAGTCTAAGTAAAACTAAGAACATGAGGGCTGCTGGGTTGGGATTTCTGCCAGCCAGCTGGTGCAGGCCTGGTTTTCTGGCTTCAGTGAAGAACCTAAATGAGATGGCAAGGAGCCTGTCCTACAGCAACCACCTTCATTTCACTATTATTCTGGAATCTAATGCAACAAATTTCATTACAGATACCACATCCTGTTATTCCATTATCAGTTTTAAGGTTTAGACCAGAATCATGATCTAGCATTTGCTTTTAGAAATTATCTGTAAGATCACAATAGGTGCTCTGTTCACCTCCGCTGACTCCTTACATATTTTACAGTCATGTTAGCCTCTGAAGGCCACAGGCTGTTGCCACTTCCTCTGTGAACAGAGATGCTGGTACCACCAACACTAAGGAAATCAGCGGGGCAGGTGTACAGACCAGGCATTTATGCACCAGGTACCAATTAAGGCCTTAACATTCCACTTGTATTTTCTTCCTGACCTGCAGAGGTGAGCAATCATATCAAAATGCCATTCCTATTGATGGGAAGCTGCTAACTACACACATTAATGCTAGCTCTCTAAGAACACCTAGTTTAAATGAAATCTAGTGATTTGGGGATTTTTCACATTTTTAAGGGCAAAGCTAATGTAGGAATGGAGACAGACATAAAGAGTGACATAGGAGGCTCACAAATACTTCTAGAACTGCTTCCATTTTCTTAAAATTACTGTCACCATTGTCCTAACAGTAAGAAATAGGAAGCAACAAAGTATTAATGTAATCCCCTTGATTTTTTTTATAGTTTGCTAATTAAATTATTTTGTGACTAGAAAAATCAATATATCATAGAAATCACAATACAGCTGGTAATTTTTGGAAAACTATAATGGGTTAGAAAATCACTTTTAAAGTAGTTACCTCAGACCAACCACCATTTAGGTATAGGAAAACCCAAAACAACTACAGTGGGGCCTTGACTTACAAGTGTCCCGACTAACGAGTTGAGATACCAGCTGACTAACGAGTTGAGATACCAGCTGTCTCTCCGCTGATTTTTTGCATTGAGTAGATAAGAGTAATTTGGGTTAACGAGCTCCTTAACGAGCTCGGTCTGGGAATGAATTAAACTGGTAAGTCAAGGCCCCACTGTATCTTGAAATCTTGCCCCCTGAACTAAGGGCTACAAAACCTGCAAATAACACCATAGTGAAAAGCTCATCACCATGGATAGGAGTAACCACCCCCAAACAAAATGAATGAGGTTTGCCTGGATAGGATCTCAAAGATTTAGCTAATTTTTTGATAAATAGTAGACAGTACCATGTTATCACCCTGTATTTTGTAAATATTTGGTTCCTATGAAATGTAAATATACTGCCACATATCCATGCTACTCCAGGAAGCCAGCCTGCATCGTTTTCCTACCTTAGTGCAAAAGAATGTCCATAACAACTTCTTTAAAAGTTCAGCTTTAATGACAAACATTTCTTACATCAGTCTCTTCAAAATTAGACGTGAATAAACAATTTTAAACAGGAAGTGCCATGGTGCCTCTTTCATATACTGTATTCAACACACTGGGCCCCTGAGGATGCCCAGTGATATACACATTAAAGCAATAATGTAAGTCTGTAAGCCACTGCTCCTGAACACCTCCACTCTTCAATGTCTGCAGAGAAAAAAAAGAGTAATTTGAGAATTCTACTAAAATTGCTATGCTACCTGAAGTGCTTTTCACATCCAAACTTCTCAAGAGCCACTGCAACAGTATCCTCGTCTGTAAAATCACCACAGGAACTCTTACTGTGAAGGGGGACCTATTAATTAGGCATTAGGCGGTGAAAACCCTTCCGTGTAAGTGATGTCGGTTTCTCATTTTGTTTGTTCCCTCCCACAGATGCTAGGTACTGATGAAATTTCATCACCCACCATCCCTACACTGGACTTCCTCCCTTTGGTATTCTGGAGTCCCTTGATCTTTATCCAGGGCAGACAACAATTTCTGTCATTTCTTCCTTATGGAGGTGGGTTGACTGTCCAATCTTCTACTATTTCTGAATTACTATTACATATACTAATAAACTCACCCAACCAAATATCTATAACAACCCCCCCCCCCCAAAAAAAACTCCCGAATTCTTCCCAACTAAAAACGCCAAAGGAATCTGGTAACAGAACTACCCCAACCCCTTAAAAACACACACACACAACTGAACACAGACAACCAACCATTAGACAAAGCTGAAGCCTACAACTTCCTTTCTCCAACTTCTTACTCTCCAGGGAACCAACTAGAAATTGGCCAGAAGTTTATTTCTGCTAAATAATTTCCTAATGACAGCTAACATTTGGTGAATTAATACATGTCAGTTACCTAAAAACTTTACTTGGCTAATCTCATTAATGGTCACCAAAACCCAAAAAAATTACTATTAGTCCCACTTCTACACCTAGGAAAACAAGCTTGGCTAAGGTTTAAAAACAAACTTATCCAACGATCACAGTTAATCACCAGTCTCTGTTAGATACAGGTAGTGATGACTCTGAGGCTGTACCTTTTCCAACTAAGCTGCCTGCACCTTTATTCAGTTTAAGTATTTTAAGGCTTTTATGGCCAATTTGGGGATTAAGGAAATCCCATAGGTTCAGTGACTAGACTACAGGAGAAACCTTGGAAATCACCACTGGGCTTGATTCCAGGAGTTTGGTCAATGCACAGGAACCCTGTGCACCCCCATGCCTTCCCCTGAATCCCTTCTAGTACTAACAATGCGAAGCCTTTGTTCCGTGCTCTCACCGTGATATTCTTGATGATCTGCTGCACCAAGATGGCATTGGTCAACATGTGAGTCCTGAGGGGCGCGTGCTGCAGCAGCAGGCGAAGCAGCTGGCCCACAACAGGCAGCTCCTCGGGAGCAGCTCTGCTCACTCGCAGGCTCTGCAGCATCAACCTGAGGACTCGAGGCAGGAGAGCCAGGACGGAGACACAGACCCCCCACAGCTTGTCCCTACAAGAAGCACCAAAAACGAGTCAGTGAGCCAACACACTCAGAAGAGCTTAGACAAAGATCTTATATGCATGTATGCATTACCTATGGACATAGACAATAGGGTGGCGAGGGCCTGGGGTGGGGTGGGGTGGGAACCGGGTGGAGGGGAGCTATGGGGAGAAAAAGGAGGGACATCTGTAATTATCTCAACAATAAAAATCGATTAATTAAAAAAAACCCAAAACTTCCTGCAATGAATTTTAATAGGCATACCAATAAGGACATAGGCATGAAAACACTTTTTAAAAATTACAGTGAAATATTCCAAACTATCCTAGAAGCTTTAGTCCGAATTTCATATGGGAACAAAAGTACTGACTAATTAAAACACTAGTATTTTAGAACAATTTCCTTAAGTTCAAGAATTTAAAATTCCACTCTGGCTATTTCTAATGAAGCCCAGAGCAAAATACAAAGGCTTGTACTAGTAAACTCATCCTTCTAAAGGTAGCAAGGTTAATAAAGAAAGCTCTCAAAACTTATAATGCTAACTTTTCAAATCTCTTGCTTAAAAGAAGAAATTCTGAAAATGAAAAATTATCAAACCACAAAGGGGATTCATGAAAGGACAAAGAAAAAGCTCTGGCGATGGAAGGAGACTTGACTTGGGGTAATTCACACACAATACAATATACAGATGATGTATTGTAGAATCCTACACCTGAAATCTATATAATTTTATTAACCAATGTCACCTCAATAAATTCAATATAAGAGAAAAAGAAACTACCTAGGTTTATACAAACTCTGAAAGAGCTTTTAGGGTATTTCTAAAATCCAATTCTCTTTCACTCGCAATTTTTTAAAATTGAATGATTGATGGGGAGAGTGGAACAGGTAAAAGAAAAATGTAAATTGAAGAATAAAAATTATTACCTCTTTCTTAGATGCTCTGCTTCTCCTTTCTCTAAAGTGAGCAGGAAATACAGAAGACTGTAGCAACAGGAGGCCAGAAACGGCAGCAGAGTCTCACTAAGTACACATGTGTGATCCAGGAGTCTACAGATAACACCCAAAACACAGCCAGCGGTGCTGTCAGGAATTACAGTGAACCCAACCTAGGCAGAGGAAAATGAGATTAATGAAGTCTACACAATAGCCCTTTCCCAGGATAAACCAAATCCTATTAACTGGAGGGTTAACCTTACAACACTTCTACTGAAAACGAGTTATGTACAGAATGCATGCCACCTGCCACACCTTGAGGTCCTATTTCCCTCTGAGAATTTAATCTCTACATTAAATATATTGAAAACATGCAAACTCAAGAAATATTAGTAACCCAATCCATTGCTTCCTCTCATGACAAAGTCTTCTAAAACTTTCCAGATATTACAATGTCTACTAATGGTTAGAAATACCACTATTCAAAAGGATTATTTCATGCATCCAAAGAAAATCTTGATACCAACAAGCACACTTACCTGATCTTTAGGTTAGCCAAACTGGAAAACACTAATATCTGGCACCAACCCCTCCCAGGTCATTAAATATACAAAACAGAATTCATTTTGCAATTACCCTTCCCCTGTCCTTTGATTTAGCTAGTCATTCAGACATGACTAAGTAACGGAATCAAGAAACTACTACTTAACACTCAATAGCTACAATGCCCCAAACCCCAGGTAAAGATCATGGAATCCTAATTAATCTGGATTCTACTTATCAACTGTAAGGTGGGCTCTAACTTGTAACTATATATATACATGGTTTAAATCTCCTAGAAACTACCATTGGATGAACATTTAAAAAAGTTTAAAAAAGTTAACCTTTCCATCAACTGTCTGAAAATACTGGCCTAGACTGACTTGTATGTTGAGGTTTTACGAGGATAATGAATATAGTCAAAGGAGGGCATACATTTCTGGACCAGAGGTTTAAAAAACACAAGGTGGGGGATTTTTGGAGACAAAAGGGATAAGGATTAAAAGTTGATGGAAGGCAGAAAAACAGTAATGAGAATACAAAGCAGTATTCTTCCAACTCAAGGGAAATAACATTTTAAAGAAGGAAAGGAGGTGTGGATGTGCCTATAAAATTATGCAAACAAAGTCTCTGGAAGATAAAATTTCAGATCTCTCCCTTGTACTGTAATAGCTGAAATTCAAAGTGTAAATGTTGGAGGAAATTAAAAGCAAAACTCAAGCAATATCTAATGTGAATTTAATACCAATGGGAACAAGAGATACTCATTGGCCAGAAGATAAGTCTCATGGCTGAGCTCACTGCCTCCAGTGACCAGGCCTTGAGCCAGTTAGGTGACTTCCCTATACTTAGTAGTTCTCAACCTTCTGGCCCTTTAAATACAGTTCCTCATGTTATGAACCAACCGTAAAATTATTTTCGTTGCTACTTCATAACTGTAATGTTGCTACTGTTGTGAATCGTAATTAAGTATCTGATATGCAGGATGGTCTTAGGCGACCCCGGTGAAAGGGCTGTTCGATCGCCAAAGGGGTCGGGACCCACAGGCTGAGAACCGCTGCGACCAACCACGTCAAACATGCGGCCCGTCGGCCACGAGTTTGATATGCTTGCTTTAGACCCCAAATGTTCTGGGTGGAAATTAGATCCCAGTCTGGATACTGGATTCTCAATACACTAACATCAGGCACATGTTAGAGCATTACAAGTCAGAAGGGCCTGAGGCATAATTTTAAGGTCTTTTATTGCACAGATGTAGAAATAGAAAGTAAGGTCCTGGTAGCAGGCAATTTTCCCCAAGTTCAAAAATTAATTAGCAACAACAGTCAGGAAAAACAGCAAGATTTCTCAGTTCTCGCCATAGCATCAGAGTGTGAGAGGTTACTGAGTTTAGGATTCCGGATTCTCACTCTCTCCTAGGCTATGATAAACCTAATCTTAATCAATGAATCTATATGCTTTTCTGTGTAACAGAAAAAAAAAGTTTAAAAGTATATTTACCAAATGCTTACTGATGGCACTTTGCACGATGTCAAAGCTCTGGCTTCGGGCAGGGATAACCAACAGACTGTGACAAACTGTCTGTCAGAAAAGAAGAAAACCAGTAACCAAATTAGGACATTTTAGGTCAGAAACAAGTTAAACCGATTTTTTTAACCTACTTGCTCCACATATTAATGGGGAAACTTAACAAAAAATGACTCTGAAGATGCAAATGTCAAAGGTCAAACAAGCCTCATATATGGACTAATTTTCCAAATAATTCATTTTATTAAACATTTACTGAGTGCTGAGTTAGTCCTTTTAGGTGCCATGCACAAGAATGAAAGAATAAGAAACTTCTCTTTCACAGCCCTGAAGTAGTTTATAATTTTCCAAGATAGAGATTATATTTCTGTTAAATGCTATAATAAAAAGAACTGAATGATTTTAACAAAAGACTGACAAAAGCCTTTTCTCCACTTGGTGGAAAAACATCATACAAAAACACTTATGATCCAGATATTAATACCCCATTTAAATTAATTGTAACAATGCCTCCTATTCTCCAAGGTAAAAGACAACAGTTGATAGGAAAAGAAAAATATGAAGGGCATGAGAAATAAGCAGAGAGAGGACAGCAATGAGTTCTGAGGCATTGTGACAAACCCCAAAAGCTGTTGAGTGTAGTGCCAACAATGAAACATGTAGAAAAACCACAGGGAGAGACAGAGATGAGACTGGTGGAAAGAAAAACATCACTCCAGGAAGAGGATAATCTCACTACATTCAAGAGAACTGTCAATCACCCTTTAAAAACCAATAGTTCTATGCATTACTTCTCTCTAAAACTGCTAATAGATTGAGACCACTCAAGAGTTTTCAAGTGGCAATTTTTTATCTTTTCTACCTGTAAGTAACAACATGAACAACACACTTCCAATGCCATCTTTCTACTTCAAAATGAGCACAGTGGCCGAAACCGGTTTGGCTCAGTGGATAGAGCATGTTTGGCTCAGTGGATAGAGCACCGGCCTGCGGACTGAAAGGTCCCGGGTTCGATTCCGGTCAAGGGCATGTACCTGGGTTGCAGGCACATCCCCAGTAGGAGATGTGCAGGAGGCGGCTGATGGATGTTTCTCTCTCATCGATGTTTCTAACTCTCTCTCTCTCCTTTCCTCTCTGTAAAAAATCAATAAAATATATTTTTTAAAAAATGAGCACAGTGAATATTTTCATTGTCAAAAGGTAAATCAGGTTGCAAAGGCCTATTCAATAGTAAATGGCAACTTAATCCCTTCTCTTCTGCCTCCCCTTTCCTTCCTGAACAATTCAGATCTAAAGCCATTGATTGGGTGGGGTAACCATCAGCATGGAGTGGGTGGAAGAATTGCAGTGGCCCAGACAGAGCAGGCTATCCATGAATAAATGGAGGCAGACTGTCAAGAGAGTTGGAGTTCAATTGGGGTGAGAAAGATGGCCTGAATGGGACAGGATGGCACCAAAAGGCGATAGATTACAAACAGAAGAGCTGAAAATTTATGTCCACACAAAAACCTACAAATGCATGTTTATAGAAGCTTTATCCATAACTGCCAAAATTTAGAAGCAACCAAGATGTCCCACAGGTGAATGGATTAAAATCTGATATATCCAGACAATGGAATGTTATTCAGCACTACAAAGAAATGAGCTACATGAAGCCAAGAAAAAAATGAAGGGACTTTAATATTACTAAGTGAAAGAATACAATTCTAAAAAGGCTATGTGCTATCTGGTTCCAAATATATGACATTCTGGAAAAGGCAAAACTACGGAGACAATAAAAAGATCTCTGGTTGCCAGGGATTGGGTGAAGAATATAGGCAGAGCACAGAGGATTTAAGGACAGTGAAAATACTCTATTATATCATATGATAGACACAGGTCCTTATACATTTTGTCCATAGCCAAAGAATGTACAACAGGGAATCATAATGTGAACTATGGACTTTGGGTGACTGTATCAATGTAAACTCATTAACTGTAACAAATGTTACCACTCTGGCAGGGGATGCTAATAATGGAGGAGACAATGCATGTGTGTGGGGAGCGGATAGGAAATATTTGTTCCTTCCACCTTTGCTGTGAACCTAAAACTGCTCTAAAAAAATAGTCTTAATTAAAAAAAAATCTTTGAATTTAAGAGCATATTAGATATTGCAGGGAAAAAAATCAGTGAACTGGAAGACACAGCACACTTTCTGAAACTAACAGGAAAAAATGGCCTACAGGATAACATCAAGTCATCTAATACAATGTAAATTGGAGTCCAGAAGGGGACGAAAACATGTTTAAGAAATAATGGCTGACATTTTTTCCAAACAGTAGACATCAAGCTAAGAAAAACACACAGAAAATAGCACCATGGTACAAACTGCTGAAAAAAGTGATTAAAGGAAAATCTTTAAAATGTGTTGTTAAAAAAAAAGCATGTAGAGAAAAAAGATTACATATGAAAAACATAGAAAAGAATGACCTCATTTATCATTACACATTACATATGGTATGAAGAGGATAGTGTAATTTGAAGGTAGGCTGTGTTAACAAGCAAACACTTAAAAACACAAAATAGGCACTGGTAATATGCCAAAAGAAAATATAAATGGAATGCTAAAAATTCTCAAACTAAGAAAAAATGAATCGGTCATAATATCTTACTACAATGGAATACTACACTGCAATAAAAAAGAATGAAATACTACAGCACTTATAAATTAATATAGAAATTTTAGTACATTGAGTGAAGAGCAAATTACTAAATAATATATTATTTCCCTTTTTAAAAGTTCAATAACATGTAAAACTAAACAATGTAGTTTAGAATTACATACTAATAATATAATAAAATTATGAAGAGGTATGATAGATAAAACTTAAAAGTGTTACTCTAAAGCAGCGGTTCTCAACCTGTGGGTCGCGACCCCTTTGGGGTCGAACGACCCTTTCGGGGTCGAACGACCCTTTCACGGGTCACCTAAGACCATCGGAAAACCCATATATAATTATGTATTGTTTTTGTGATTAATCACTATGCTTTAATTATGTTCAATTTGTAACAATGAAAATACATCCTGCATATCAGGTATTTACATTACAATTCATAACAGTAACAAAATTAGTTATGAAGTAGCAACGAAAATAATTTTATGGTTGGGGGTCACTACAAAATGAGGAACTGTATTAACGGGTTGAGGCATTAGGGAAGTTGAGAACCATTGCTCTAAAGGGAGATGGAAAAGGCATAGGGTTTTCAAAAATAATGAAAAATGTTCTCTTTCTTAAAATGGATTTATATTCTATTATCCTTCAGAGCTTATTCATGTTAAAAAAATATTCTTTTACAACCATTCAATATTTTATAAATGACAATTATTAACCTTAAAATCTTTCATTGACTCTGGTATAGAAATCTCCATTTGGGAAAAGTATCTCTGTGTAGAGATTCCGTTTCCCTTTGTGATTTTTCCCTGTTAATTACTGTTTCCATCATTAACGGCAAGTTCCAGATCACACAGCGGTTCTCAACCTGTGGGTTGCGAACAATGAAAATACATCCTACATGTCAGATATTTACATTACGATTCATAACAGTAGCAACATTACAGTTATGAAGTAGCAACTGTAAAATAATTTTATGGTTGGGGGTCACCACAACATGAGGAACTGTATTAAAGGGTTGTGGCATTAGGAAGGTTGAGAAACACTGGAGAGTATGTTAATTCTATAAAAGGAAGAAAACAAGAATACAGGTAGTCATTTGTGAAGACAGAAGGTATCTAAAAGAATACTTTAGAAACTGGGTAGGGGAAATGGGTAGCTGAGAGACAGAGAATGGAAGTCTTTTTATTATTATCCTTCTGTTCTTCTGAATTATACTTGGTGAATACATACTCAAAATAAGTTTGATTTTTTTTAAATCACTTCAGCCAAGGCAGATAAAACTACAACTAAGAAATACCATTCTACAAACTAATAACTTGCTCAAATGATGTAATTAGAAAACTAAGTTTTTAACACTAAGGGTGTCAAAACTATGTGTAATTCTAGTATGTACTTTCACAGGAAAGGGCAATTTAAATAATAGCAAAATGTATCCAAAAGAAAATTGAAATCTTCGCTTAAGCAAAATATGTAGAGTACTCATACAAACCAACAAAAGGAAAACAACCCAATAGAAAAATGGGCAGAAAACCTAGACACTTATCCAAAGACAAATGGCCAAGAGACATAAAAAAAAATGCTCAATGTTACTAATCATCAGAGAGATGCAAATTAAAACGACAATGAGGTACCACCTCACACCTGTCAGAATGGCTGTCATCAATAAATCAACAAACAAGTGCTGGCGAGGATGTGGACAAAAAGGAACCCTAGTAATGGGAATGCTGGTGGGAATGCAGATTGGTACAACCACTAAAGAAATCAGGGTGGAATTTCCTCAAAAAATTAAAAATGAAATTTCCATTTGACCCAGTAATCCTATTTCTAGGAATATACCTTAAGAAGCCTGAAACACCAATCAGAAAGAACATATGCACCCCTATGTTTTTAGCAGCACTATTTATAATAGCTAAGATCTGGAAACAGGCCAAGTGCACAACAGTAGATGATTGGATAAAAAAGCTGTGGTACATCTATACCATGGAATGAATACTATGCAGCAGTAAAAAAGAAGGTCTTACCCCTTGAGACAGCATGGAGGGACCTGGACAGTATTATGCTAAGCAAAATAAGCCAGTCAGAGATCACATGATCTCACTCATGAACAAAATAAACTGATGGTCCTGGCTGGTTTGGTTCAGTGGATAGAGCATCGGCCTGCGGACTGAAGAGTCCCAGGTTCGATTCCGGTCAGGGGCACATGCCTGGTTGCAGACTCAATCCCCTATGGGGGGTGTGCAGGAGGCAGCCGATCAATGATTCTCATCATTGATCTTTCTCTCTCCCTCTCCCTTCCTCTTTGAAATCAATAAAAAATAAACTGATGAACAAAATAGATCCAGAAACATAGAGCATGGAACAGACAGGAATCTCAGAGGGAGGTGGGTGAGTAGGTGAGAGGGAGGGAGGGACGAGTTCAACCAAAGAACCTGTATGCATATCTATCCTATATAATAAAAGGCTAATATGCAAACTGTCCCCTCGGGAGTTCCACCAACTGGGAGTTCGACTGCTCACTATGATGTGCACTGACCACCAGGGGGTGGCGCAGAATGAAGGAAGGCCCTGGCCAGCAGCTGGAAGGCCCTGATTGGCCCTGATTGCCAGCCAGGCCTAGGGACCCTACCCATGCATGAATTTCGTGCACTGGGCCTCTAGTTAAGTACAATTCTGCATAAAATGAATTTATGTAATTTCATGAGTTTAACAGAAACCCACTTGATTATGATGTACCTACTATGTGATGTGTTTTGTTTTGTTTTTTATCCTGGTGGAAAATGTAACCACAGCT
>NW_006286678.1:1318097-1321857 GCF_000327345.1 Myotis davidii | reverse complement strand
TCTGAGCCCGACCAGGGGCTGCACCTAGGGATTGGGCCTGCCCTCTGCCACCTGGGAGCAGGCCTAAGCCAGCAGGGCATTATCTCCCAAGGGGTCCCAAACTGTGAGAGGGCACAGGCCAGGCTGAGGGACCCCCCTTCCCCTAGTGCACAAATTTTTGTGCACCGGGCCTCTAGTATATATATAAAAGCCCAGCGACCAGAATGGCAGAACGACCAGAACCAGTGGCTATGACACGCACTGAGGCAGCCAATCAGCCTGATCTGAGCACCGACTGTCCCCTGCCCCCTGATCGGGCCTCAACACCCCAATTGGGGGCGGCCAGCTGCCAAATGCCTGTGGCCCCTCCCCACTACTGGCCCACCCATTGGGCCCCACCCATGTACAAATTCATCCACTGGGCCTCTGGTATATGCATAATCCACAGATACAGACAATGGTGTGGTGAAGGCCTGGGGTGGGGTGGGGACAGACTAGAAGGGGTCAATCGGGAAAATATGGGGAATATGTAATATTTTCATACATTCAACAATAAAGATTTTAAAAAAAAATAATAAAGAATTCTTTGCTTAAGAACTTCAAAACCAAAAATTAGACTTTCTGATTTTTCCTAATTTACTACTTAATATTTCAGAGACAGCAACCTTGAAGTTTAATACATGCCCTCCTGCCGAAACCGGTTTGACTCAGTGGATAGAGCGTCCCCAGGGGGAGATGTGCAAGAGGCAGCTGATTGATGTTTCTCTCTCATCGATGTTTCTAACTCTCTGTGTCTCTCCTTCCTCTCTGTAAAAAAATCAATAAAATATATTTAAAAAAAAAAAATACATGCTCTCCTTGTCAAAGGTACACTTCAGAAATATAACTGATCACATTTTCATGACAATTGTGTCTTGGCTTTACACAAATTATGTGCTTATAAGAATTTAAATTATCAGATAAAGATTATATGAGTTGTCCAGGTTACCAAGCTAGACATTGGCAAATCTATGCCTGCAATCTGGGCTCACTAATACCCATATAATGCCTTCTCCAATGTCCCTTAAAACAACTACTCTTACTAATGTTGGCAAACCCAAACTCCCCAATCTAATATTAAAGGCCCTAACTTCAGTCTACCTTTCGTAGCTCTCTTCATTTATCAAGAAAAAAGTTTAGATATTAAATAATGAGGTTGGTTACCCAATTCTTCTCACTTTTTAAAATCTAATATTTTTGGAGAACCTACATATACACACAGTACCAGGCACTAGGGTAATAAAGAGAAGAGACATATCATTGGCATGTCCAAAGTATTGTGATCAGAATCAAAACCATGAGAGACATCCTTTCATATATCTACAAAAAGTATAGCCGTAAGATATGGGGAGGACATGAAGAGTATTCAGATCATAATGAAAGAAGTAAACAGATCAGCTGAATAAAATCAATTGGTACATAAAACAGAAGTAAATTATTGAACATTAACAAAGAGATAAAAAAATAGACTTGTCCTGGCAATGAGGAGTTGTTAGAAAAGAATATAGTCAGTGTCCTGGTCAGAGACCTTCTTAATCATTCAAGTAAAATGAACCAGCAGAGAAGTGATAACCTCAGAAGTTGCTTGAAAGGTTGAAACCAAAATCCTCTGGGGATGACATCATTGCATTCATACTTGTATTCAAGTATTTTTTAATGCAAGGAAAGAAAATAAATAAAAGAAACTAGTCGATATAGAAATGTTGTAGAGAATCAAATCCTTAGTATTAATGTTTATGTTGTTTTAGTTTAATTTACATATCTATTACATGCAAGACAATTTTGCCTATTAGGGTAAAAGATCAGCTTTATAATTCTAATTTAAACCATGTCAGTAATTAATTTAAACTTATCATTTTAATGCGAATTTCACTATCAATAGTGAAACCTAAGGTATTAAGATTTATCACATTTAAGTTCAGATATTTAAGATTTACTTTAACATGTGTGAGAAGGTTTGTCAGAAAACTGAACTACTTGACAAATAGTAACTGTACTAATAGTTATTTAAACAGTTTAAAATTTTAACTGTTTTAAAAGAAAGAAAATACAATCAAAGTCCCCTTTTAAAATAAATGCTTAAGTTGACTACATTTTTCTAAAAAGATTTGTAAATTGAACTTTGAGGAAGAATCAGAGTTTAAAATTTAACTTTAATAAAATATAGATTAACTTAAAACTAAAGGAACTGCTCAATTTTTGTTGTTTAAAAAAAGCCACCTTCAAGGACACCAAATGCTAAAAGTCTTACTCATCCTTCAATACTTAAGTTAAATTCTTCCTTTTCTATGAAGCCTTTCCTCTTTTTCATAGCTGTACCTATCCTATCTGTCCTGTGCTAGATGAAAGGAAATAAATCAGTATTATTCAAATAGCTAATTTATTTTATTTTATTCTAGTGGCATAACCCATAATGAAAAAACACTCCTGGCCAAGATCATAAACACTTTAGAACATGGATCATGTCTCATACTACTTTATATCTCTAAGAATATCTCATACAAGGCAATCCTAATATACTAGCACACTACTGAATTTTAATAGCTAGAAATTTCTTTATAAATGCACTATTACCTCTGTTACATCCCAATGGTGTAAAAATTGCTCCAAGTCTGTGAGATAAAGCAGCACAGGGGAGAGCTGTGTCTGGATGACATGAGGAACTCCTCGAAGGCTCTGAAGCCAAGTCAACTCCTCTTTTGAAAACCCTAATTTGGGCACAAAGAAAGTCAAATTAAAAAAATATTTCACAAAGCAAGGGACATGGGTCATATTTTTAAAAAAACAGATACATGGCATGTATCTTTAAGACAAAGTCTTCTTTAAGCTACCTTGTTCCCTCCAAATTTCTGCATTTCATATAATATTTTAAAAGATGAACAGCTGGCCCTAACCGGTTTGGCTCAGTGGATAGAGCGTCAGCCTGCAGATGAAGGGCCCCTGGTTCGATTCGGTCAAGGGCATGTACCTTGGTTGTGGGCACATCCCCAGCTGGGGGTGTGCAGGAGGCAGCTGATTGATGTTTTTCTCTCATCGATGTTTCTAACTCTCTATCCTTCTCCCTTCCTCTCTGTAAAAAAATCAATAAAATATATTTTTTTAAAAAAGAAAATGAATAGCTGGTAATGGAGGCAGTAAAATTCATATAATTATGTACACAAATGTGTGCTCTGACCCAATCTATAATGTAGCAAGAAATAGGCTTTCCCCCTTATATAAAGGGCTTCATGACATGTACCTAAAAAAAGTAAAAGGCAACCTTTCCAAATAATGGTAGGTTTAAAAAAAGCAAATGAACAAATAAAAGAATATATTCCATACATATACCAAACTCTGTATTCTCTTGTAATAGTCCATTCAAACTACTATCTGATTCTCTTACCACTCCTATTACACTTGGCCTGACCTATCCAAAAATCCCTCCCGAGAGAGCTCTCACGATGATCAGAATACCAACAATGTAGTCAGTCTGATCCTAGCTTTCTGCTTTGATGTTCCTATCACTATATTTTCATGAACACAGCCCAAAGGAGCAGCATCTGGTTTCATAACTACATCCCATTACTGGCTCATAATGAGCTTTCAAATACCATTAAACCTTTTGGCAGGTACTACTCCTAAAACATAAAGACCCCACCTCCATCTCAAATGTGTACACCCAAACTATCAAGTAAACATGTAGGAGTCTACATTTATCTTTTATATAAACCTAGAGGCCTGGTGCACAAAATTTGCGGGGGGG
>NW_006286678.1:1298296-1317941 GCF_000327345.1 Myotis davidii | reverse complement strand
CCAATCCAGCTGGCTCAGTCCCGATCGGCTGGACCTCAGCAGCAAGTTAACCTACCAGTCGGAGCATCTACCCCCTGGTGGTCAGTGCACATCAGAGCAAGCAGTTGAGCGTCCTTAGCATATCATTAGCATATTATGCTTTGATTGGTTGAATGGATGATCAGACATAGCATATTAGGCTTTTATTATATAGGATTTATAGTTTTTATTATAAAGGATTTATCTTGCAAGATTCAGCTCATTTCCAGAACCTATCAACTTCTCTTTGGATTCTGGTAGCATATTAATTTTATGTCTCCTAATCACAAGTCTTCAAAAAAATTCAAAGAATCTCATCATCACCCAAGTATAAAACTGAAATGCTGAACGAGTACAATCATTTAAACAATAGTAACACTCACACATCTAACTTAAGACATTTCCATATTCATTTTACCAATTTTACTTTGAGGGCAAATGGAATGTAGAAACCGGCTAATCAAAATCTGATGTTCTTCCTATCAAGTTGAACATTTTGAACATGTTTAAAATGGATATTCTGTTCATCAATTTTTAAAAGTATGCAATGGGGTTTTCTCTGGCTATCTGAATAAGAGTCATGTATGTCCAATTCACTGCAAAGATAAGAATAATGTTGAAAAAATAAAGTTGAGAAATAAGACTAAGAAGAAAGTGAAAAAACAATCATAATATTCAAGTACTTCCCAAGATTTTGGTACTTGTAGTATGAGATGCAAAGATGAATCATGCATCTTCCTGCCTCAAGAGCCTGACAATGTAGGGTACAAATATTCCTTCAAAGATTTCCACTTATTAATCAATAAAATTCATTCTAAGAAACATCTTATTTATCATCCTCAAAACTTAGAACCAAACATATTCTAAACAGTTAATTTTAGAATAATCTTCATACTAGATATTTTTCTTTCCTTTACTTGGTAGGTGAATGTAGTTACCTGTAAGTGTTGAAAATAAGAAGCTGAAATAATCCACATCACTCATCAAACCGTCTTTAACTGAATATTTCCATCCAGAAAATGATGATCTACAATAAAAAATGAAAGAAATATTATCAGAAGTGACCAACTTGAAGACTCAAGAATAACACAGAATATAACCACTTTTTTCTTTTTAAAAACAAGTCTAATTTAATAGCTTAAACAAAACCTAGAGTATGTATTAATTTTTTATATAAGAGCTCAACTACCATGATATGGAAATTTCAACTTTTAACATATTTATGTAAAGTCTCATTAAAAAGCATAATTGGCCCACAGAGTATATGGTATAACTTAGAAAATTTCTACACATTTAAAAGCCATACTCTAAGGCAGGGGTCCTCAAACTTTTTAAACAGGGGGCCAGTTCACTGTCCCTCAGACCATTGGAGGGACTATAGTTTAAAAAAAAACTATGAACAAATTCCTGTGCACACTGCAGATATCTTATTTTGAAGTAAAAAAACAAAACAGGAACAAATACAATATTTGTATTTGCATGTGGCCTGCGGGCCGTAGTTTGAGGACCCCTGCTCTAAGGAGCCAAGATTAAGTTTTTTTTTTTTCCAGTAGTTTCAGCTGCTACGTATTTACTACCTGATTTTTATAAAGTCTCACCTTGCTTACTTTAAACAAGCTCCAGATTCCTACCTAAACCCAAGTATCTTAATTAGGCGAAGAATACTTACATTTAAAGCCACTCAAAGATATCTAACTATAAGTTCCCATACTTTGCAAAGCTGTAACTAGGTCTGCTTAATAGTGTAGCGACAGTATTGGAAGAGGACTCAAGGGAATATCTAAATGTAAAGCAGCTTCTCATTAAATGAGGATGATCTGGTTCCTGCTATGAGTTTAGTTTCCAGTGACTCCTTTAAAAATTCTCTTCAAGGTAAGGATAAGAAGACAGCAAATGTCAACCAGGAAATCTAGCAAAAGGCTGAGAATGGTCAGATCCAATAAGCTAAGAGTACAAATTTTATCATAGATATCTGAATAAATGTCAGACAAAATTAGGACTTTCTAACTCAACTAGAAGCACTAATTATTTTTTACTGTTAACTATTTAACTCAATGAAACTAGGAATCAATTGTGCCATCCAGTGGCTAAAAGGAGTACACATCCATTTAGGAATCTGCTTTGGACAAATGACAATAGATCACACTGTCCTTAAGACTATGATGTCCATATATACTGTTCAAGCCAGAACACGTCTGAGAGTAAAGGGATGCTATTGCTGATTAAGCTGGAACAAAAGAAATAAACTGGAACTGCTCCTCCAAGACCAGATCATATATTCACTTTACTTAAAACAAGCCAAATTTCTTAGTCCAAGAATCTCTCCTTTCTCTGAGAGATTTTTATCTAACATTTATGTTCCCCCATCCAGCTGCAAATAACTAGGGGCAGAGAGGATCTGACTGAGCAAAGTCCAGTGGAACAACACAGTATAACGGTATGAGGGGAAAGTCAAACTCAAAAAAACTCTAAATGTACGGGGGGAAAGGTAGGGGCAGCAACTCTAAGGTAACAGATAAATACCAGAAATGATTCAAGGAATATTTCAGGAAAATCCGTCTGGCAACAGTGTACAAAATAAAGGGATTGAGAAGCAAGACTATAATACTACAGGTAACAGATCATGAAAAAGTTGGCTAGTTATAGCCACGGTCAAGGACAGAAGGGGGTGTTTTGAAGAAAAAAACAAAGATTTGAAATCACCCTCAGTGTACGCTAAAAGAAACTAAGCATTATTGTTATTCTAAATCTAGAAAAAGTGATACATTGATAGTGGTATTGGCCTAAAAAAATTTAAGTCTTAATTTTGGATTATTTTTTAAAAGATTCATTTGGGCACAATACACCTATAGAAAGAGAAGTATACTAACAAATTGTGCAAATACTAAAAGGGAAACTTTAATTTGGTGGACTTCTAACGACAATCAACTTTTTAGTTATTATTAAGCCCTTTTATCATTATCTGTAAATTAACTTATTTTAAACTGTCACCACAAATCTCCACAAAAAGAAAAACTTTTGAAAACATTCTTGACAAAAGTTAAACATAATTGATGTTTATAAAAACAATATTCCTCCTAAAGAGAATAAATTTCAAAGGGAAGTGTTCAAAAGGTGGTTTTAACTGAATGTTAAAACAGACCCTTCATTAGTTATATCAAAGGAACAGAGTGCCCTCTACTGGAAGTCAATAAACACAAAATAAATAAAAATACACTTAATTACACTCAAATAAAAAAACACTTAATTTTTTTAAAGGCCTAGCATTAAATAATTGCTTACACTAGGCTAAGAGTAGGGTTTTTAAAATTTCTAACAAAAAAAACACACAAGAAACTAATAAATGTTTAAAATACTTAAAAGTAAGACCAAATCTCTCTCTAATGCAGATGTACACAGAAGAAATAAACCTTGAATATTCACATATAAACAACATGTTGCAAATAGCTCTCTTCTGCTAAAAGGAAACATTATCATCAGTTATGCAGCAAACTCTGGAGAACTGGATTCAAATATATGTCCTAAACTGGTATGAAAAGCCTGGCAAAGAAAGGTAGTCTACCAAACAGTGAGATACTCCTGTTCAGCTGGGATAGGGGATCTGTACAAAAAGCCACAAGGAAACTAGTCTTTAAACTTTACAGCTATGGCCTAAATTTCAATTTCTTTCTGCCTAAAAGCATATCAGACCCTGACCATGAGCCACAAACAGTAATAAATATTTCTGAGTCCTAAAATACCATGCCTGATGATACCAACATGAAGCGGTTAAGGCTTCTTTGAACACACACGATATGAAACATTACTTATAAAACTTTCAGAGTAAAATGTTAATGCCACTGTGGAAAATAGCATGGCAGTTTCTTGAAAAATGAAACAATTACCATATGACTCAGCAATACACTTCTGGGTATATAGCCAGTAGAATTAGAAGGACTAAAACAAGTATCTATACACCAATGTTTATAGCAGCATTATTCACAATAGCCAAAAGGTAGAAACAACCAATGTCCAACAACAGATGAAGAGATAAACAAAATGTAGTGTATAAGCACAAAGGAGTATCATTAAGCCTTAAAAAGGAAGGAAATTCTGACACATGCTACCACATGGATAAACCTTGAAGAGTTATGCTGAGTGAAATATGCAAGACACAAAAGGACAAATATTTTATGATTCCTTACATAAGGTAACCAGAATAATCAAAATCATCAAGATAGAATAGTGGTTACCAGTGGTGGGGAGAGGGCAGGGTAGAGGAGTTATATAATGGACACAGAGTTTTAGTTTAGGTTGATGAAAAAAATCTGGAGACATATAGTGGTCCTGGTTACACAACAATCTAAATGTAGTTAATGCCACTGTTAAGTTGTTTGTCTTTTAATATATTTTTATTGATTTCAGAGAGGAAAGGAGAGGGAAAGATAGAAACATCAGTGATGAGAGAAAATCACTGACCGGCTGCCTCCTGCATGCCCCCTACTGGAGATCAAGCCCACAACCCAGGCATGTGCCCTGGAAATCGAGCCATGACTTCCTGGTTCATAGGTCAACACTCAACCACTGAGTAACACCGGCTGAGTACCACTGTAAACCCTTACTACATGGTTTTGATCATTTCAGCCCTTATTCCAATCTAGCTATAGAAATCACTAAACAACTTGAAACAGTCTTACTCTAGTGAACTTTATCTAAAAATAACAATGTAGTTTAATTGCTGCATTAAGAGCAAATGAAGGTAGTAGCAATGTTCAGAGGGAAAAGATTATACATTTAAAATACAGCTCACTTGAGCATGTTACCTCATGTGCAGTATCCCGATAAGCATGGCAGCCAAACTTGAACTGAGCCTTCCCATAATACAGCAACGACTTAACTGAGAAAGCAAATCAGCAGGTAGACTGGGTAGAAAATATATAAGCTGGACCAAACACTGCTGAGACTCTGCTGGGAGAACCACGACAGTGCCTTCTTGTGGATCTAGTGGGACAGATGGACACGTTAAATTCAACTATTAAGATGTACAAAGCAGAGATTAAATTAATAAAGAAGACTGATTATTTTTACTTATGCTAAATTCCAACATATCAATTACATGAAAAAGTTTCATCATAAAACATGATTGCTTAAGCTATTTTCTAAAGTAAAACATTGAACACAGCCATTATTCATTTAAAGATACGTTTGTTTAACACTGCAATAATTTCATAACATCCAAGTTTGTCTTGTTTGAATTAAGAACTTTCATGGGGGTAAAGGGACTGGATACAAAGCAAAAGAGTAAAAAACAAGCACTTTTGCTAAACAGTGACAATTACAGTATAAATCTAACCTGAAGCAAAAGACCTATTTGTGTGTGCATATACATGTACACACATACACACACATACACACACACACACACACACACACTCCTACATATAAGCAGTACTGAAAACAGATTTTAAAATATACCCACAAAAGGTGGAAACCAAATGTCCTTCACTTAATGAATGGATAAATATAAGTGGTATACCCATTAAATGCAATACTACTTAGCAATAAAGAAATAAAATACTGAAATATGCTTCTTCAACATGAATGAATCCTAAAAACACTCTAAGAAGCCAGACTCAAAAGGCCCCATATTGCATAATTCCATTTAGAAGAAATGTCCAGAACAGGCAAATCCAGAGACAGAAATATAGATTAGTGTTTGCCAGGAGCTGGGAAAAGTGAGAATGGGAAGGGTCTACCAATGAGTAGTTTCTTTTGGAGGTGATAAAAATATTCTAGAATTAGATAGCGATGATGTTTGCACAACCTTGGGGATATATTTTTTAAAAATTTCTGAACCGTACATTATAAAATGGCAAATTTTATGGTATGTGAATTACATCTCAAGAACAAATGTAAATTATATATATATATGTGTGTATATATATATATATATGTATATAATATATATATAGCATCAGCCTGCAGACTGAAGGGTCCCGGGTTCGATTCTGGCCAAGGGCACATGCCTGGGTTGCGGCTCCATCCCGAGTGGGGGATGTTGCGGGAGGCAGCCCATCAATGATTCTCTCTCATCACTGATGTTTCTATCTCTCTCCTTCTCTCTTCCTCTCTGAAATCAATAAAGAAATATATATATTTTTAAAAAAAGGAAAATTAATTTACTATGTGATGGTTGATTTTGTTTGGGTAATTTAATCATGGCACAAGTAACCTACAATAATTTAAAGGAAAGGCAAACCTAAAGAGCTTCCCTTAGAAACTTCTTTTCTAAATCACGACGTACCAATGATCACCTATCCAGTTAAGCAGACTCTTACCATAGATTCGGAGAGCCGTAGCTTGTAAACTTTTTAGTAATTCTTTATTTGCTCGTGCTGCAGCAGTCTGGATGATATCAATAAGCTGTGTTGAGAGTTCAGGGTTTCGAGAGCCAAGATGAGCAAGTTGCAATGGTAAACCAGCCAGCCAACGGGATAACACTTTACTACGATATCTAAGAAAGGCCAAGGAAGAACAAAATAAAGTATAATTTGAAAGAAAAGGAACATAAATTTAAACAACAAAAAAAATTTCAATTTAAATAAACCATAAAGTGACAAGTCATCTACAATAATACATTCACTCATTTATACATTTGAGAGCCTATGAGATCACCAGCATCATTTACTTAGTGGCAGCATTTTCTAGGTTTTACCCACTAGGTTTGGAGCACTAAATTATCGACCCATGAACCAAGAGGCCATTGGTTTGATTCCTGGTCTGGGCTCATGCTTGGGTTGTGGGCCCAGTCTTCAGTAGGGGGGTGTGCAGGAGAGAAACGATCAATGATTCTCTCTCTTTTGATGCTTCTATCCTTCTCACCCTCTCCCTCTCTCTGAAATCAATAAAAACATTAACATGTAACTATTTATCCTAAGTAGTGTTAATTATTGCACTATATTAAATTACTGATGCAATGTAGGGTGCCCCTGCACTAAATGGCTTTGAACTTGTGTTAGTTCAGTTCTTTAGTATACTTGCTAAAACTCTAATGCAGTGGTTCTCAACCTTCTGGCCTTTAAATACAGTTCCTCATGATGTGACCCAACCATAAAATTATTTTCATTGCTACTTCATAACTGTAATGTTGCTGCTGTTATGAATCCTAGTGTAAATATCTGATATGCAGGATGGTCTTAGGCGACCCCTGTGAAAGGGTGTTTCGACCGCCAAAGGGGTCGCGACCCACAGGTTGAGAACTGCTGCTCTAATGTCTCCATTAATCACAGCAATCACTTTTGCTGACTCCAAAAAACTTAGTGATTTAAGCATGACTTCTGATATCACAGACCTGAATTTAAAATCTCAGCTATCTCTACTACCCATTAGTTGACTGACAACCACCTATTTATTTAACCTAAGCTTGTTTCCTTCTGTAAAATGAGAGGAACAGTATCTACCCTTCATAGTAGTACTATGAGAATTATTCAGAAAAATTATGAAGAGTGTTTGGCTTATAGTAAATGATTCAAATATATTCTAACAACTCCCTACACTGAACTAGGTATCCCAAATCTCTACCTTCCAGCCAACATCTCTTCCAGGCTGTCCCAAATAAACATCAAATTCACCATATCAAGAAATTAATTCCTTAGTTCCACTCTTCTACTGTCTGTCTCAATTGATAGCACCAAACTAAGCCAGAAACTCATCTCTATTGCCCTCATTCTTTTCTTTTTACATTTTTATTGATTTCAGAGAGAAAGAGAGAGAGGGAGAGAGATAGAAACATCAATAATGAGAGAGAATCATTGATTGGCTGTCTCCTGCACGTCCCACACTGGAGATCGAGCCCACAGCTCGGGCATTTACCCTGACCGGGTAATCGAACTATGACCTCCTGGTTCATAGGCTGATGCTCAACCAACTGAGCCATGCTGACCAGGGCTCAATCTCCATAATTTTTATGAGAAGCAAAGAAAGGCTGAGGCTGCTGTAGGTTGTTCCAACTATCCTTTAGTTATAAGCAGACATACTCAAAGAGGCTTTTATCTGCTCAGTTATGTGTATAAAGATTACTGGCACTATTCTATATGCTTCTTCATAAAATTATATATCATTTCTTAAACATAACCATCTAGAATTTAATCACCCTATCATCTTATTTAAATAAACTACAAAATAACTCAGTGTAAAAAAGAAAGGCAAAGTAAATGAAACTTTACCTGAATCTGTAAGATCTCAGTTCTTCCTTTTGATAGATTTTACTGAAAAACTTCAGTAACAAAGTGCGAACTGGAAGGATAAGGCCTCTCTGTTGATACAATGTATAAACTGCCTTGATGAGAGACTCTGTAGCCTCTAAAAACAGAAAAAAACAACTACTTATGAATCAAAAATATCTGGTCATCAGCCCCCAAATTCCTTTAAAAGCACAGAGGACAGTTTTCTTTATTCCTATAACAAAGCAGATCTTAGCCACAAACTGATGACTATCATTGAAGTCCTATAGCAATGGCCTAATTTAAAAGTCAAACCTACCAGAAATTACAGTATAAACTTTCCTAAGGGAAACAAACCTAAGTAGAGATAACAAAAGCAGGATATTAGAAAGGTGACTAAGATGAAAACCAAATGGGAAAGCTTTTTGAATGAGAAAATTAGTTAGTCACACTAAAAACTGACAAAGTGATGTAACTTCAAGCTAGAAGAAATGTAGAGAAAGGCAGGATTCATTCTATAAGAAAAAAAGGAAAAAGCTCTCAAATTCTAATCCAACTACATCAGAAGAGTATTTCTTCATTAGGCTCGATGGCATGTCCTCTTAATAATATCTACCTCCTTTTACACCAATTCTGTAATCTATTAGAAATAGTATCAATTTGCTTTAGGAAGGGACCTATCCATTAAGAAAGGGATGCCCTGGGCCATAAACAATTTCAGTGTTTAAGTAGATAATCCTTTATAATGATGCCAGCTACCTTTTATAGCTTGAATGTAATTAACTTGACTACATGGAATATTTAAAAGTTATCAATTCAAATAGCATGCATAAGATCTCCTCTCACATAAAGATAAAGCAGCATCACCCACCTCTGTTTGGTTGTATCTGCATTAACCTCCAGGATACCCCAAGCAACCTGTTCAGCTGCTTACTATTTAGCCTAGAGCCATCTTCAAGGGTCTCTGTCACAAATTTTCTTATCATTTCTATCCAATAGGAATCCTTCTGCAAAGTTGAGGCATTTGCCAGAGAGACCATGATATCAGATAGTGTTAAATTCAGTAAGAGATGGTCTACATTATTGGAGAGAATCGTGCAATGCTTGATGCTAAAAACAAAGACACATCAATTAAGTTTGGTGTCTACCATGCCTACACTTCACTTACAATCCTTAAATAATCTATCAATGAGTCAAAGAAAACTATTTTTTTCCAATATCACTCTTTCTTCAGGCTACTGTTACTGATAACATTAATATTAGTTTTATTACCAGTTTCCTCATGTATAAATGGAAGAACTATATGACCTTTAAAATACTCTCTTGCTTAGAGATAATTACATAGTGTCTCCCCCAAATAAGGCATCCACCTCAGCAAATTTTATTAAATTCATATTTATATCGTTTTCTATTTGACCCCAGCTACCACAAAACATTCACTTTACAGATTTAAAAAATAAAAAACTTGAAGTTCATAGACTTAAAGTGACTTATTCAAGATCAGCTGAACTACTGCTACTTTTATTTCATACATACACACACAAATATATATATGGCTAATATGCAAAGTAACCCGAAGAGTTCGACCGGGAGTTTGGTCACTTGCTATGATGTGCGCTGACCACCAGGGGGCGGTGCAGAACGAAAGATGGCCACCCTCCTCCCCTCCCCCCGCCATGGCCCTGATTGCCGGCCAGGCCTAGGGACCCTACCCGTGCACCGGGCCTCTAGTTTAGATATAAACACCTCACAGTGTAGAAAGTTCAAGTTTAAGGCTAATTATTTCCTCATCATTCAGGTGAAGCAACTGTTCAAGTCTGTATAGTGGTAAAGAATCACAATACCTTTTATTTGTTTCTTTCTTTCTGTGCTTGGTTATTTCTTTTAAGGCATATGGAAAATGACTCATAAAATGGTGTTTGAAATCTGTAAGATAATTCTTTCGAAGCCAAGACTCCTATTAAAATGAGCAAAGATTAGAAAACTTACTAAAAACAATAATTATAAATAACCAATAAAACTGTAAACAGAAATCTGACAACCTGTCAATATTCAACTATAAATTAACCATTAAAATACACCTTCTGGCCCAGCTGGTGTGGCTCAGTGTTGAGTATCGACCTATAAACCAGGAGGTTATGGTTTGATTCCTGGTCAGGGCACCATGCCCAGCTTGTGGGTTCAATCTCTAGTAGGGGGCTTGCAGGAGGCAGCCAATCAATGATTCTCTCGTCTTTGGTGTTTCTCTCTCTCTCTTCCTCTCTGAAATCAATACAAACATTTTTTAAAAATACAGCTTCTGTTCATGATATATGTAAATAAATTTAAAAATCAGAATAAACTGTTAGAGCATCCAGTTTTCACCCACAGATCTTTAGGTGTTTATTAATTATTTTTACTTGAATTTTATCTACTGTTTAAGAGGAGAAGGGAAAGAATAAAGATTGAAGAAAACCCTGAACTTGAACCATTAATGCAATATTTATAAAATACCTTCGTCTTCTACCTAGTGTTTTATTTATAACATAACACTATTTCCCATCAATTTCATTATTTCCCATTAAAAGTAATCATCACTAATTCTTCAGCAGTATTTGTGAATGTACCATTCATTCTTTCCTACCTGAAACACTGTCTTATTCCAGATTACAACACTTTTTCCCTCCTACCCAGAGGACCAACCATTCCATTTTGCCAGACTGAGGGGTTTCTTGGGATGTGGGACTTGAGGTGCTAAAATAGCTGGTCACCATATAGCTCCTTAGTGTCCTTCACTAGATTCTTCTCTTTTTCCTGACCTATAAATGTAGTCCCAACATCTCCTCTTGGACTTCTAATAGGCATCTTAAATCTAACATGAATAAACTGAACTCTTTGCCCGTTCCCCAGCGGCCACACTATCATTTGGCTATGCATCATCCTTGCTCTTTTCGTTCTGCTGGCTTTACCAGAACCTAGATGCTTCTCATCATTTCAACCACTAGATACCATTCTACTCCAAGCCACTTTATCTCCCACCTAGTTCACAATAGCCTCCTCCTAACTGCTCTCCCTGCTTTTCCTGTTGCCTCACGTTAGTTCTCCACAAAGCAGCCAGGGCGACCTTATAAAACATAAAAATTCAGACTGTGTCACTCCCTTACTCAAAACCCTGCAATGTCTTTTCACCACCCTCAGGTTAAAATCCAAACTCCTCACCATGGACCGCATGGTCTCACGTGATCTGGCCACTGTCATTATTTCTCCCTCATCGTCTACCATTCTCCCAGTACCTTACATACACAGCCCTTCCTGCCAATCCTCATCAACTTGTTCTCACTTCAGGCCTTTGCCCTTGCTGTTCCGTATGCTCAGAAGGTTCTTCCCACAGGTCTTCACAAGACTTGCTCCTTCACTTCATTCAGTGGCACTTCCTGACTCCCTATTTTAAACAGCCCCCCCCTCCCCCGTTCCAGCACATATTCGCTCCCCTGCTTTACTTTCTTTTCCTAGTACTGCCATTATATGTTTGTTTACCATCTATCAACCCAACCAGAAGGTAAGTACTGTGGAGGCAAGCACTTTGTCAGTCATGTTTATCTCTGTACTCCCAGAGCCTAGACTAGCACCTAGCTCACTGTAGAGCATTGCTGTTCAACAGACCTTTCTGCAATGATGGAACTATTCCTGATGTGTTGCCCAAAATAGTAGCCACTAGCCACATGTAACTACTGAACACTTGAAATATAGGCAGTGTGACTGAGGGCCTGAATTTTAACTAATTTAAACAGCCACATTTATAGATACTCAATAAATCTGATAAATTATTACGCCCGACTGTTCTTCACAAATTCTAACCCTTGTGGGAAAAAGACAATAGCAATGAGACCTAGAGACAAAAAGTAGCAAGCATTAAAATACAAAATTAAGACACAACCAAATTTCTATAGTGTGTGATTATAATACTGACTCTGAGACTTGGAATTCCCTTGGGTTAATTTCACTCACACTACACCTGCACGTACAGCCGACCTACAATAAAGGTAACGTTTAGAGATGTTTTCTGACCTTACATCCTTTATCAAGATAAAATCGTATACACTCAGCAAGTTCATGTGTAGCTTCTTCTCTAAAACATAAGTACTACAAAAATAACTCAGGGACGGTTATAAGATCTTTAGTGTGATCCATTTCTACTAAACTAACTTGGCAATGTGGCACAAACCAGAAAACACTACTTAATCAGCAATTTTTTATCCCTAGAAGTGGCCACCAGGTACTAGAAGGTTCCTACATAATCAATCTGCCATAAGCAATAAATTGTAACCCCACTGTGAATTACACCTAATGAAAATAAGCATAATAAAACTTATGCATTTCACTTTAAAAAATTTTAATATTCAGGTAACGCTCTCACAAAGTTGTTGTTTGGAGCAAAAGTAAGAAGAGAGATTACAATTAAACCCTAAGCATTTTTTGGAAAATGTGTAATTCCCCTTGCCAGGTGGCTCAGTTGGTTGGAGCATCACCAACCCTGTACACCAAAAAGTTTCAGGTTCAGTTCCCTATCAGGGTGCGTATGTTAGGCATCCGATGTTTTTCTTGTTCTCTCTCTCCCTCCCCCTCCTCTCTAAAATCAATAAACATATCCTCAGGCAAGGATTTAAAAAGAAAAGAAAATGCATAACCTATCAGTGGTAATATGCTAGTATCTAATCTGCCCATTTATGGTAAAAGGTATTACTAAGAAAACAAAGAACCCGTTAGTTCTCACCAATTTGTGGTTTTCATCATGTTGCTTAGAAAGTTTCCACAGAAGGGAAATAATATTAAGAACTTGCTGCATAACCTGCAGTGGTTCTCGTTCTACACCATTTCCAACCGAAGTAGCTAGCTGCGGAGGAACAGCTTCAATCCAGCACTCGATCAGCAATGGAATTATTATCTCAATAAATCCTTTCAAGTTTTCAGTAGATGACAAGCCTTCATCCGCACTGCCTAGTCCTCCAATCAGGTTCCTAATAAAGAAGGATAAGAATGAAAAATATTTAATGATTAAAAATTATTCCTTGCTTAATGTAAATCTTAAATATAAAGTACCAGTAAAACAAAGAACCATGATATTGATCAATTAGATTGATCAAGACTACTAAGAAAAATAAAATTCTAAGATGACAAAGCCAAGAGGCTATCAAGCTTTACTTCTCATTAGGCTTTGCTAAAAATGAATAAATTAATACTTTCAAATGACGCCTCCCATGAGTAAATAAAACCAAATCATGAGTAACTATTATAAAAACTATGAAAGACAATTGCATGTCTTCCCACCATTAGCCATCAATTGTCAGCAGTTATAATTCAATATAGGAAAACTGAGTGTGGACATAACTGAAATCCTTACCGTAGCCTGAACTGTGAACTGACATTTGGCTGTGAACCCCCATTTTCATAAACCTGGATGTGTTGCTGGTCGTTGGCATGTTCCTTCCAGTTGATAAAAATGGAGTTGCTAGTGGCATGGGGATTTTCTTTTTGTTCCTGAAGTCCTTCACTTTCTCTCAACCTACTGGATCCATCTGCCAAGGCCTGAAGGAATTTACTGAGTCTCACTAAGACTTTCAGCCTCCACTGCTGAGAAGTGAGTCTCCGATTAGGGTTTACAGAAAGTATCCAGGACTGGGATCTGTCTCTATTTACCAATCCTTTGGACAGCTGCTGATGAGAAATAAGTTCTACAAAATTCTTAAGCAATATACTGCTACGGCCAGTAATTAGAGCTGGGTACTCTTCCAGCAGAATGTCCAAAACTTTTAGAGAGTCCTCCTGAATTCCTTCAGTAATGTGAGTCATGGCACTAGAGAGATGGGCACTTACCAAAGGAAAAAATGGAGAAATTTGTTCAGCTCGTATTTTGGGGGCCAGGAATTGAAGAAGTTGAACTGCTGCTAATCGTACATTAGCATCTTTATCTGTAAACACAGCAGTAACTTCACTTAATATGTTTGAAAGGTGTGCATCAATTATAAATGGGTATTGAGATAAAAGGTCTTTAAGTCCAAGAAGAGCACTTTGTTTAACCCCAGCATTATAGTGATGCATCTGTGATAGCAAATCCTATAAAAAAAATAAAAAAACACAGGTTTTAGGTATACACACACACATATATATATGCATTATATTATTTTCAAATAAACATGCTATCTAAAACTATACTGATAAACTGACACTTCTTGGGGAAACTGCTTCAGTAAGTATTTCTAAATAACACTTAGCTTCTATTAAGATCAGAAACAGTTTTATCTTTAAACTAGTTCTAGCCTAATAAAAATATTACATAATTTTTGGTGAGAATTTTCTTTTTGAAAATAACCTGCATGCAGACTTAGGCACACTATCATCACCACCATGTAAAGACCTACTATGTACTGAACTTACGCTGGGTGCATTCTCATACTCTTAATTTAACAGGCCCTTTCTATTTTAAGTGGTTTTTCAGGGTATATATGTATTTTATTCATATTATAACATCTGACAATTTTCTCTGTGGAATAATTTACATAATCTGTGAAAAAAACATGACTTTGAATACCTTTTTGATATTATTTAATCTTTGGAGCTTAAAAGCAAAACTAGAAAACACATATCATCTCAAAGACTTGTTCACCAATATTCGTAAAAGCATTTTTCATAACAGTCAAAAAGTGGGACCAATCAAATGTCTATCAACGTTAGGAAAATGTAATATAACCATGCACTAGAATATTATTTGACAACACAAAAGAATTAAGTACTGCTCTGATATGCTATAATAAGAGTGAATCTCATAAATATGCTAATTAAAAGACCAATTACAAAAGACCTGGTATTGTATGATTCCTTTTCTTTAAAATGCCCAGAAGAAGCAAATCTATACAAATAGAAAGTGGATAGGTGGCTGCCTAGGGCTAGAGGGAAGTAACAAGAATGATTTTATAAGAGTATGTATAGCATTTCTTTCTGAAGTGATAAAAAATGTTTTAAAATTAGATTATCATTGAGAGCATAATTGTAATATTTTTAAAACCACTGAATTGTCATCCTGGCTGGTTTGGCTCAGTGGATAGAGTGCCAGCCTGTGGACTGAAGGGTCCCGAGTTCAATTCCAGTCAAAGGCGCATGCCCGGGTTGCGGGCTCAATCTCCAGTGGGGGGCGTGCAGGGGGCAGCTGATCAATGGTTCTCTCTCATCATTGATATTTCCATCTCTCTCTCCCTCTCCCTTCCTCTCTGAAATCAATAAAAATATATATATATATATAAAAAACAACAACACTGAATTGTCATCGTAAATGGGTGAAATTTATTATGTATATATTACATTTCAATAAAGCTATTAAATTTTTAAGTAAAACTATTGCTCAAACTTCAATTAACTTCACACATTTATTATGAACCTATAAGCTGTGTTATAAGCATTCAAAAAATGAGCAAGACAGAAGCTTATCTCAATGTGCTATAAAAAATAGCTTGGACAATAAAACCGCTTGAAAACCGAAACATCAAAAACTTGACATATCAAGAAAAAAACACAAGGTATTTCCAGATGACATATTAAATCATCAACTAAGTATACAAGGGAGAAATTGATCACTGCGGATTTAGTTGAGCAAATCTTTCTGGGGGAGGTGGGAAAACTGCAGTGGCAATACCAGACCAGGGTAACAGATGAACTCCAAACTTCAGCCATCAATAAGCCCTAAGAGTTAAAACAACTTCTCACAAAAACATAACTTTCTAGGTGATTTCAAAAAAAATCTAATTTTATGAAAATAATATTTATGATTTACCTTTATGTTAAGTTTTCTATTGTTTGTTGGAAGTATTCCATCCTCTTTGAGTTGCTCAGGCAGATGTATAGTCTTCGTTTTAAAGTTTGTAACAGTAGCATTTTCTAACTTGGGCTTCTTTTTACCAACTTTTAGTTTTACTTTTTGAAAATCATCTTGACGTTTTCTTTTTTTGGTCATTCTTGAGTGCTATAATGAAAAGAATTAATTAAAAAATGATGGATAAAGACAAAATAAACTATGAAAGAACAAAGGTATTTTTCAACATTTACATTATCATTTATACCAAAGATAATCAAGAATCAAGGCCAACAGTGAGTATACCAAAGGATCAAAATATTAAATGGAAAATACCTTTATGAAGTAGCAATAAAAAAAATTTTAATTTAGCTAGGAGACCTGTAAAGAGAAGCCATTAACAATAAGGCAACCGGCTTGCCCCTGATTGGTCAAGGTTTTTTTTAGCCATTGAACCTTCTGTAAAGCAATGTGCTAAATGGAAACTTTTTGAAATTTTCTATGGGGATGTGGAGGGTAAGGGATGAGAGAATGGGCTGGAAAGCAGCACAGAGTTCCTAAGATATCTTGAATCTACTCTGAATCTTAGCAAAACAAAGCCAAGTTTGGAAACAAAAGTTATTATTTAATGAAGCCTGTAATGGGAAAAGTTTCATGAACCTAAATTGGGTCCTTGAAAAATGGCTAAGATACTGGTATGCAGCAAGGAGAGTTAATGAGCATTTCATGAGCAAAGAAAATGGTATAGATCAGGAGTAGGGGATAAGCCTGATATAGGCAAAAAAATGAAGATACCAGCATTTTGAACCCCGGGGAAAGTTCATACTAGACATAATCAGAAAATAGTATCCAAAAGACAGGATGAAAAACAGTATAAAAGGAAATAAATAACAGAGGGATAAGGAACAAGCCCAATTAGGCCACTATTATAATAAATCAGACAGGACCATGTCATGCTGACCTCCCCCTCTTCACCACATTCTTTCAACTTATATCCAAACCTTACCACTTACACACACAATCTTTCATCTGTGCTTCCTACCCCCATTCCCCCGGCACTTCTTCCACTCTTTATCTCTAACCTAGACTGTTCAAGAGTTTTCCCACAGGTTTTCTTGCTCGTCTCTAGCAGCCGTGGGCAAACTACAGCCTGCTTGAAATGAATAAAACTAAAAAAAAAAAAAAGACCGTACCCTTTTATGTAATGATGTTTACTTTGAATTTATATTAGTTCACACAAACACTCCATCCATGCTTTTGCTCCGGCCCTCCGGTCCAGTTTAAGAACCCATTGTGGCCCTCCAGTCAAAAAGTTTGCCCACCCCTGCCTAGTGTCTACTCCCTAATCCATTTCTAAACACATGTGACCAAGGCTCAGGAGCTTTCAGGGGTTTCTGTACTCCCTTTACTGTGAACTCCTTAGCTGGACACAGCACCTCCTTCCCACCTTCTCTCCAGCTTTCTCTCCCTACAAGCTAACTTCTGTCTAAAAAATGTCTCCTGTACCTAGAACCAGCTCAGCCCTTCTTGAAGTCTTTTCTACACACTACAAAAATAATGAATTCTACCTCCCACTGTATGCCCCACTGGAACTGTACCTCTGAAATAAAGTATCTTCTGTTCTATCATAATTATCCTACGCCTGGCTATATTTTTTAAGTTAATGCTACACGAGTCCAAAAAAATTGAGTAAAATGAAGGTTTGCATTATTGGGAGAGTAATAAAATGGTTGGTGCAAGTCCAGCAGCTCAAGTTCCAGGAATCCAGAAGCCACTTGCCTATAAGCTATGGGCTAGGGTTTGGCTATATAGGTTAAGGGCAGATTCTAAAGACAGAGTGATTAGGTTCTTACTAAAGCCGCCACTTTCTGGCTGTAGTTAACCACTGTGCCTCAGTTTTTATCTACAATATAGGGATACCAATAATATATATTTCATCATACAGTTGTTATGAGGTAGGATGAATGAGGAAATGAGTTCATTATTTGTAAAACACTCAGAACTGTGCCTGGAACACTGGTAAACATATAAGCTATAAGCACAAATATGTATAATTTCTTAAAGTATCTGGACTAGTACCAAACACACTATTAGATGCATTACATACATTAGCATTCATTTCTCACAAAACCGTATGAGGGAAGGTGGAACTAAACCCATTTTAAAGATGTGGCTCAGAAAGGTTTGTTAGTCCTTCATTAAGAACTTGAAGAGGGCCTGGCCGGCATGGCTGAGTGTCGGCCTATGAACCAGGAGGTCACGGTTCATTCCTGGTCAGGGCACACACCCAGGCTGCAGGCTCGATCCCCATTGTGGGGCGTGCAGGAGGCAGCCCGTCAGTGACGCTCTCTCATCATTAATATTTCTATCTCTCTCTCCATCTCCTTTTCTCTCTGAAATCGATAAAAATATTTTTTTAAAAAGCTGAAGAGGGATTCATACACAAGACAGTTCTGCATAACCAGCTTAATATTATATATATATATATATTAGAATGAAGGTGACAATTGGAAAACTGAGTAGGAAAAGGGCTCACCTTTTTTCACTTATCCCATCCCCAAGTTTTCATCCCACCCACACCTTTCTAGTCTAAAAAAAAAAAAACCAAAATGGGTCAAACTTAAAAAAAAAGTCCCTAATACTTATGTGGCCTCTATTAATACCAAAGAAAACGTTTTTCTTTAATTAAGCAAGTACGCTTTGCGAGCGTTCCCTACAATTTATTAACTAGTATCAGAGATTTAAAAAAAAATAAACGGTACAAGACATTCAGAAAATTCGAATGAATTTAACTAACCCTCCGTTCAAAATATTTTGAAAAAAAAAAAAAAAAAAAAAAAAAAAAATAAACGGTACAAGACATTCAGAAAATTCGAATGAATTTAACTAACCCTCCGAATCCTCTGTGCTATTTCAGACACTAAGTACCTAATGGCTATCCAACAGCCTGCAGTCCAGTTTATGCCATATTACCCCTCATTTCGTAGCTGTAACACTTGTGTTTGTGTTTTCCCTCGGTTAGGAAAAATTAAGAGGGCTGAACGCCCTTCCTTGACTTTTTTAAGGCTGGTGAGATTCTTTTCATGGTACACGGAGAACATTCTCATAGTAGGAACTCTTCAAGTTCAATTTCTCTTATTCTCACTTGAGATAAAAATTTCCATAGCACCGCAAATCAGGCGGCCTGACTGCGCACGTTCACATCAGCGGGGACCGAACAGAGCCAGGCGCTCCAGCTCCGGGACCGAACACTCCCTCCCTCCCGGGAGCGCCGACGTAGGGGAGCCCCGAAGCTGAACCTCCTACATTCCGACGGCAACCAAAGGGGGGTCCCCCCCAAACCGCATTCCGGCCAATGGGTCTGCCACCTCATTTCCCTCCCTAACTTGCAAATTCTTTCCCCCCAAAGTATGAAGGAGAAAGCACACTGCACGCACTCGGTCTCTGAAAATGTCCTCTCCAACCCCGTTGACGCTCATGCGCTCCCCCCAAACTCTATTGAGGGGTCCAATCGGAGACCCCGCACTTCCCTTAGAGCCAATGCCCCACACGGGCCGCCCGACAGAACCGGTGGCCCGGGTCCCCTCCACACCTGGGCGGCGAG
>NW_006286678.1:1297986-1298267 GCF_000327345.1 Myotis davidii | reverse complement strand
CCCAGTCCCCAGTCCCGCACCCCAGAAGTGAAAGCCCCGCCTGGGTCTGGAGCCACGATCGTGTCTTCTCCTCCCGTGCACCGCCGTCGGGACCGGAGCCGGGAGGAGGGGCCCGATCCACGCATAAAACCATACAGGTTTCAAGTGTACAACTCAATAAAACATCATCTGCATAGCACATCATGCACTCACCACCCAAAGTCAAGTCTCTTTCCGCCCTGTTTATCCCCCTTTGTCCACTTTCTCCTCTCCACACCCCGCTTTCTATCTGGCTATCACTA
>NW_006286678.1:1295507-1297725 GCF_000327345.1 Myotis davidii | reverse complement strand
CGGGAGGAGGGGGTCGGCGCCGGAAGCCCCCGCGCTCCGGGAGCGGAGGATGGAGAGCGCTGGACCCAAGCTCAGAGCTGAGTGCTGGGTCCGGCCCTGAACTTCGCGGACCTGCGTGGGGGTGTCGCCCAGGTTACAGCTGGTTGATGGCTGCCTTTCTCCCTACTCTAGACCACGGTTCTTCAGACCTAAAGGCACATTCAGAGAAGAATACGTATAAGTTGAATTGAATGGAGAAAAGTTTCATTGGAACTGCAAGGGCCCTAGAATCCCTGGGGACAGGAACTGGATGGAGCAATTAAGAATTGCTTGACAGAAGGCAAAATACACCTAGAAACTAAAGTCTTAGTGGAGGATTTTCCTTAATACTTCCATTTCTCAGCACCAAGATTCCCGCTACTGAAACTAAGTGGGCCCAGAGAAATCAAGGGAGAGATTAAAATGCCTAGAAAGGGGATGAGGAAACAAGGAGACTGGGTCTTTGAAAGACACCCTTGCCAAAGATTGGCAGGTGGGCTGGAGCAAAGAACGCCAGTGAATGGATTTCAGACCTTGATTCAAATTTCTCTTTACAGCTTAACAGATAGATATGCAACTTAGTAAAGTTGGGTAGGGATTCAGAAGTAACCTGAGATCCAAGCACTGGACACAAAGGCGTTTGCTCATCAATTCTTAAACATCAGATTTCTTATAAACATTTCTGGATTTCTGTTTTTTTCTTGAAAATGTGATTTATATGATCAGAGATAAAGTGGCAGACCAAGATACTCACCTCTCTCTTTCCTGGCAACACAGCCATACGTCCATACTCTGCTTGAATCCACTGTAAACATAAACATTTGGGAGTCACCAATATTATAGGGTATTAAAAATTATGAGACTAAATCAGAAAATGAAAGGTTTATTGCCATCCAGACATGTCCCCTGAACTCCAGATGTATGTCTAACAGCTTACTCAACATTTCCTTTGGATATCACTATATGTCTCAAGGTCGACATGTCCAAATTGGAACTCCTGATTTTCCCCCTTAAATCTACTCTTCCTCCAGCTTCATCTCAAATAGCAACTCCATCCTTCCAGTCACTCATGCCAAAACCTTCGGGGGGTTTTTGGCTTGGCTTCTTTCTTTCACATCTCACATTTAATCCAACAGGAGATTCTGTTGACTTAACCTTCAAGCACATCCTGACTTCCCCTACTTGACACCACCTCCCCAGCTGATCTAAGCCATCCCATGCTCCCTGGTAAAAGCTTCTGAGTAGACCTCCCTGTTTCCACCATTGCAGTCTAGATAGTTTCCCCCTAAAACAGTGGTTCTCAACCTGTGGGTCACGACCCCTTTGGCGGTCGAACGACCCTTTCACTGGGGTCGCCTAAGATCATCCTGCATATCAGATATTTACATTAGGATTCATAGCAGTAGCAACATTACAGTTATGAAGTAGCAACAAAAATAATTTCATGGTTGGGTCACAACATGAGGAACTGTATTTAAAGGGCCAGAAGGTTGAGAACCACTGCCCTAAAAGCTAATACCAGCAGTATGGCTGTGTGGTGGTTTAAAAATCTAAGGTCAAGGCACTCTTTGGCTCAAAACCCCTCAATAGCTCCCATGTCATTTGCAGTAAAAGCCAGGTCTCTATGATGGCCTCGAGGTCTGCCATATTCTGACGTGTCCCTTCGCCTCTGAGCACTCCTCCTAGCACTCTCTCCTTTCTCACTCTGCTCCAGCTTAGAGCAAGGTGGGCCCGGTGGTGATGTCGCTGACAGAAGTAGTGGTGACCTGGCTAAAGGAGCAGCCTGCCCTCAGCAGCAGCCAACTGTTGTCATAAGGGAATGCAATCACATTTTCAAGAAAGACACACACACACACACACACACACACACACACACACACACACATACACAAACACACACACACACATCCAGAAATATTTATAAGAAATTTGATCTTTAAAAATTGGTGAGCAAATACCTTTGTGTCCCAGCTGAAAACACTGTGTGGAACAAAGAAAATACTTATGAGCAGGTTGCCAATATATAGCCTCTTTTTTAAGACATGAGAAGCATGTACGTAAAGATAGCCTTTTTTCCAACTCTACTAATGAACTCGATAGGGCACATAATAAACTGATCACAGCAGAGCGGGCTTGGCCAGGGAGGTTTTCCGAAATGGTGATTGTGAGCCATTTTCTCATATACTTAGTCTCCTTTAAA
>NW_006286678.1:1292695-1295279 GCF_000327345.1 Myotis davidii | reverse complement strand
TGAGTCCTACAGCATTTGTCTTTTTGTGACTGTCTTATTTCAAGTAACAGAAAGTCTTTAAGGCTCATCTATGTTGTAGCATGTGTCAGAATTTCCTTCCATTTTAAAGCTAAGTAATATTCCAGTCTATGTATATATCTCATTTGGTTTAACCATTCATCTATTAATAGACACTTGTGTAGCTTCCACCTTTGCTATTGTGAATAATGCTGCTAAATATCACTTTTAAGACCCTGCTTTCAATTATTTTGGGTATTTAACCAAAAGTAGAATTGCTGAATCATATAATAATTCTGTTTATAACTTGTTGAGGAACCACCATACTGTTTTTTATAGTGGCTATACCATTTCACATTCCATTCCAATTTTTCTACAGCCTCACCAACACTTATTTTCTGTGTGTGTGTGTTTCTGAATAGTAGCTATCCTATCAATGTGAAATGGCATCTCATTGTAGTTTTGGTTGGTATTTCCCTAATGACTAGTAATAATGAGCATCTTCTTGTTTTCAATTTTAATTGCTCAATTAGTACATGTTAATTTAGAAAAGTATAATTTTTCTATGTAAATAAAATGAAGAAAAGAAAATTACTTCAATCACACAAGCATAGATAACCATTCCTACATTTTGGTGAGATTTCAACCAGACTATTTTCTACATACTCATAAAAATGAATGGGAGCATATTATACTCACTGTGTATTAACCATTTAAAAAAGCTTAATGTCACTCTTACCTTTTCATTTTAATAAGTATTATGTACATGATAATTTGAAATGACTACATAATCTTTCCTTGTTTGAATTTACTGTAATCAATGTATTTTCTTTATTTTATTACTGTAATCAATTTAACCAGACCCCCATTGTTGAGCAGTTAGGTTATTCTTAAATTTGGGGCATTATAAATAGCCCATAGTTTTTTCTCCTTGGGGTAAGGAAGGAGCAGGGAATAATCTTTTAAAATATTAACAATGCCCACTCAAAAAAATGTTAAGAGCCTTCTACATCTTTCTCCGTTTTAAATTATTACTTAGGATTTGTGTTCTTTTGTCCTTTATTATATTGCTCCAACAACTTGGTCCATTCCTTGTCACTAATTTCTCTATTTGTTTTGGTATTGTGTTTACCAAAAGTCTCTAGATTTGGATTCCTAGTCCTTTTTTTCTTTCCTAGAAGTTAAATGAGTGTGGTTAGGACTATAATAATTTTTGAAAGAAAATTTTTCTTAACGGGGGGGCATAAAAATGTCCTTGCTGGCAGCCCAGTAGTGGGCAGAGAGCATGCTTTCATAGCCATGGCCATACTTACCTTTAGCAAGGCTGGGAAATGTAGTAGCGCTGTATGCTCAGGAAGATGAGGAGACAGGGTTTTATAGACAGCTCTCAGTCAGCCATGCCCCCTCAGCCTTGTTCATGCTCCACACTGCTGTCCATGCTAATTATCTGAGTCCCAAATCTGATCATGCCATTCCCCCGATAAAGAAACATATGCAGTGGGTTTCTATTACTGAACAACAAATATTTTTATTGAGTACCCACTGTGTGCTGAACATTGTAGCTATAATAAGGAAAATAAAAATTCTGTATTTGTCTTCCTGGAGCTTACAGAGGAGCCAAAATCTTGGGAATCATACGTGGCTCTTCTTTCTCTCTCACCATTACACCCAGTCCTTGACGAACACCTGTGAATTCTACTTCCAGCCAGAGAACCACTCTGCACCCCTCCTTCTCTGTTTCCCACCAGTGTCACTGTTCTAAATAGTCTTAAAAATCCTGAATTACATAACTTATACATAACCAGATTTAGCAGACTTTATCAAATGAGCCATGGATGTGCAGTGTGGGGGGAAATGAAGCATTTAATTTTAGCTAATTTGTTGACATTATCCATGTTTATGTTTATTCGCACTCTGCTCTTGCTTAAAGGTGTGAGGGAACTTTTCCAAGAATGCCCTTCCTCCATGGAATGACTAGATTCTTTATCTATGCCTGTGGTCCATGAGATTTCCTCCTCTATTCTTACAACAAACTCCCTTTAATTGGAATTGCTTGAATGGCTTTCTGCTCCTAGCCACCAAGATTCGTCAGTGAAAGATTATTTTCATTTTTGAAGAGTGTATTTAACATCTAATGTGGGTATTGCATAATACTAGATGTTTGAGGGTACCTGTCATCCATTATGCAAAGTGCTTTGGCAGTGCTCAGGCCCAATTTAAAGAACAAGACACCTGTAATATTTTTATGTTGCTGCTGTTACAAATGACCACAAATGTAGTGGTTTAAAACAATACCCATTTATTATCTCATGGTTCTGTAGATCAGAAATAAGCCAGTCAGAGAAAGATAAATACCACATGATCTCACTCATTTGTGGAATATAATGAACATAAACTGATGAACAAAAATAGAAGAAGAGTCATAGAAGCATCAAACAGACTGGCCAATCTATGAGGGAAGGTGGTGGGGTGAGAGATCAACCAAAGGACTTGTATGCATGCATATGAGCATAATCAATGGACACAGACAGTAGGGGGGTGAGGGCATGTGCTGGGGCACGGGGACAGCTGGGGAGTGGTCAATGAG
>NW_006286678.1:1291761-1292172 GCF_000327345.1 Myotis davidii | reverse complement strand
GGCTACACCTGGGGCGGCTTGGCTCGAAGGGCATCTGCAGAGTGAGTGGGGTCCCTAGGCCTGGCCTGCGGGGATCAGGCAGAAACAGGCTCTCTAATATTCCCCAAGGGGTCCCGGAGTGCAAGAGGGCATTCTGGAAAGTTGCTGTCGTACAGGGTGTGGGACGCAAATGCAAGTGCGCAGTAAACCAGATTCAGGGCCAATAATGCCCAAGCAACAACATAACCCACTGCTGAAGGTGGAATCGCGCGGCCCTGCGAGGAATCGGGCTCCCTCCTCTCTGGTTCTGGGGTGTGTCACCGGAGAATCGCACTGCCAAGTCCCCGCAGTCAGCAGCTCCTGCATTGAGTGTCTGCCCCTGGTGCTCAGTGCACGTCATACGTACTGGCCGTTCGGCTGGTCAGATGGTCA
>NW_006286678.1:1284097-1290968 GCF_000327345.1 Myotis davidii | reverse complement strand
ATTCCTGTGATTAATTAAAAACAAAGCCAAAACACACACATACTGAACTATCTTTTTTGTGTAAAGATATAAATATAAATATAGATGTCTACCCATACACCAAGCTGTTAATAGAGATGATATGTGGAGAGGAAAGTGGTATTGAAGAAAGTGGTATCATTCTGTATTGCAGTTTTTCTTATTCCTTATAGTTTTACAGATTCACTAGAGTGTATTTAGGCCTTCTCTCTGACGACTTAAGACTTTATTCAGGTCTAGAAAATGATCGGTCGCACTTCACCAATATTCCCTCTCTTCTCTCCTGGATCTCCCACATACCTAGATCTAGATATAGTTTTAAAAGCTCTATTGAAATATAATTCACATAACACATGTGACCATTCACCCGCTATTAAATATATGTTGGAATGTCTCAAACTATCCTCCCTGTTTTGTTGTTGTTGTTGTTTTACTGCTTCTTCATCTTTTAAAAACAATCTTTTTTTCTCTGTGGGTGCTCTGGATGAATTCAACAGAATTTCCCAAGTGTTTTTTCTTAACAGTGTCCATTCCAGATTTCACCTTGTGTATTGAGATTTCTATTTCACTGTGGTTTTCCTTCCCTCCTTCCCAGTGGTAGTGCTTTATTATCCTGTTCTCTTTTACAGATGTTCTTCCTTCACTCCTTTGAGAATTTTAAACATTTTTTTTTTACTCTATCATCCATTTCCTGAGGAGTGCACCTCCCATTTGTATTTTGAACTTCGATCTACAGGCTCATCTTTTAGGATGTTTCTTGTTGCTGTTTTCCATTATTTGGTCCCACCCTTTCATGTTAGGTCAGTTGGCAGTGTCCTCTCCACGGCTGACCAGGACGCCCTGTCAACAGACAGCACCCAGCCCCTGATTTATCCTACTTCTGATCCTGCCTCAGAAAGAGCAGCCAATCCTGGACCGATCCCCTCTTCCCTTTTCCATCCTGGGAACCTTCAGTGGGAACTACAACTTTCAAAAATGCTGCCCTCCTCCCTCCTGTTGACAGCATTCCAGGTTCCTCTGAGCTGTCCCCTTTGCCCCCTCCCCCGCCTTGGTGCAACAATCAATCACCTGAATAGAGTCTTCAGTTAATTAGGCATAGTCCAGCCTTGGGCTTTTTTAGATGATGGGCTCCCTGAGGCAGAGTCCTCCACATCCTTACATTGCCTGTAGATCTTTAGGCCTAATAACTTTGAGACCACAGAGATATTCCTCAGGACTCACAGGAGAATGAATGGTCTTTTATGGGCCCATTCCCTGGTTATTGCATGCTCCTTCCCTCAATTTCTTATTATGGAACATCTGTCTTCCACTCTCACTAAAATTCAACTCCAAAAAGGTAGGACTGGAATCTCGGTCATCTTTATACATCACACAACCCTGAGCTCAAAGGATATGGTCACTCATCGTATTTTTATGGAGGTGGGCATTACTCTTTGCCAGGAACTGGCTTAGAGCTGAGCATTTAGTTATGGGCAAGACCCAATCTCTGCTCTCAAAGAGCCTGCAGTCTAATGGAGATCACTGCCAACCAAACTGGCAAGTACAAAACACTCTAAGAGCTGATGGGTTTAGTACAGAATGCCAATGAGCACCGTGAAGGGAAGCTAAGATTTGTGGAAGCTTTCCCAATGGAGAACATTGTGGGGATTCAGGGAGTGCAGCTTGCTCAGAGAGCATGGGAGCTCATCACCCTTTTCCCCTTACCTTGCCCTGTGCATCTCCGCCCTCTGACTGTTCCTGAGCGATATCCCTTTATATAAGCCAGTAATCTAATACTAAAGCAGATGAATACAATAAAAAGAAAAAACTGTCACCAGAAAGGTATCAGTGAATGAAATTAAATAAATTTTAAAACATATATCAGGATAAAGAAAATTGATTAAAATAATTAGTAAAAGAGAAAATATCTTAGGAAAACAGAAGAAATCATGTAAATTAAGAGAAATAAAAGAATAAAAGAGAAAGAAGAAGAAGAGATTAGCCCCCTAGACACAGACAACAATGTGGTGAGGCCAGAGGGAAGGGGGGCGGGGCTTGGTGGAAGTGGGCAAAGGGGAGGAAAATGGGAACATATGTAATAGTGCCAACAATAAAAATTAGAAAAAAGAATTTAAAAATTCCAAATAAAGATTTGTGGACTCACAGGACACTGCTTAGAAGCTGCCCTGAATGCCATTTCCCCGGCATTTGCATATTTGGACACTGACCTACACCATCTCATTCTGTAATTCCCCTTCCCCACCTCCCATCCTCACCCTGACCCCTACTCAAGTACTTGCTGTTTTTGTCCTCATCAAAGCACATTGCAACATTTGTTCCTTCTACACCTATAGATGGGAGACCCAAGAAATGCAACTCTCTTGCCTGGTGGGAGCCTGCATATTGTAGATACTAATACATACTCTGTTATGATGAAGTGAAAGGAAATATTTGGAACTGATGCTTTATGCCATTCCTTCAACACAGAAACTGGTCCCCACCATTCCGCAAGCCCAAAGGCACTCTGCTGTCCCAACCAGACCCTACCCACTTCCTGGCCCTTCCCTTGAGCCCCCCAGGGCATGGAAAGCATTTTTTTAAACTGGATTGTGGTGATAGTTGGACAGCAGTATAAAGTTACTAAAATTCATCAGACTGGATACTTACAATGGATGGATTGCATGCTCTGTAAATTGTATCTCAGTAAAGCTGTTAGAAGTTAAAAAGAAGAGAGGATTGGGAATAACTCCGGGAGCCAATCTATAGTGCTTGGCACAAAAAATGTTTATTTTTTTAATGAATGGAAGAGATCTTGCTGCATAACACATATTTCATCAATTTTGAGCATGCTATTTTTTACATTTTTAATGCGCACACCTCTTACAACTGACCTTACATGTGCATCAGAACTTGAGAATGGGTGTCAGGGGCTTGATGGAAAATCCCAGAAACTATAATAGAGGGATGCTTTCTAAAGAAGTGCTGTATCACTATATTTTGGATGGCACACAAGACAACCTGATGAGGAAAAGCACATCACTGATGACTAAATCAGACTCTCAATGTGAGAAAACCTTGATGAAAAATCATCAGAGACTTTGGATTTTTTTAAAAAGTAGAACTGAGATAAGGAGAGAAAGGAAAAAATCCTACGGGATATACTATGATAAAGATAGAAGGATAGCCCATGGACAACGACAATAGTGTGGTGAAGGCCTGGGGCGAGGGGCAGGTTAAAAGAGGGCAGTGGGGGGGGGAAAGCGGGACATCTGTAATACTTTCAACAATAAAAATAAATTTTATAAAAAAAAGAGATAGAAGTAGACTTAACAACGTAAAGAAAAAGCCTGTCGCCCTAACCGGTTTGGCTCAGTGATTTCAACAATAAAAATAAATTTTATAAAAAAAAAGAGAGATAGAAGTAGACTTAACAACGTAAAGAAAAAGCCTGTCGCCCTAACCGGTTTGGCTCAGTGGATAGAGCGTCGGCCTGCGGACTGAAAGGTCCCAGATTTGATTCCGGTCAAGGGCATGTACCTTGGTTGTGGGCACATCCCCAGTAGGGGGTGTGCAGGAGGCAGCTGATCAATGTTTCTCTCTCATCGATGTTTCTAACTCTCTATCTCTCTCCCTTCCTCTCTGTAAAAAATCAATAAAGTATATTTTTTTTAAAAGAAAGAAGAAGCCTGTAATAGGATTAACTAATAAGATTACCTGTAGGTAGTGACAAATACGTAAAAGAGGAATCTCTCCAGAGGAAAGGGAGGATATCTTGGAGGAAGTCTTTAGAGAGAAAAGGTGAGCTGAGAGCACTAATGAGCTGCACATGGCATCAGGGAAATCACTTAATCTCTCTGGGGACGATTTCGTTTTAGAGGTTTTCTTGTATGTTAAATAATGGTGTTATCTGAGCAAGAGGGCCCTCCCACTCACTCAGCACACAGCAGAGCCAATCACAGAACACTGAGTTTTGCAGTGGAGAAATTAAGACACTTTATTGGCAGGGCGCCAAGCCGGGAGAACAGGAGAGCTAAAGCTCAAAATCTGAACTTCCCATTGGTTTTTATTCAAGGATTTTTAATATACTTTTATTGATTTCAGAGCGGAAGGGAGAGGGAGAGGGAGAGAGATAGAAACATCAGTGATGAGAGAGAATCATTGATTGGCTGGCTCCTGCATGCCCCCTACTGGGGATTGAGCCCACACCTGGGCATGTGCCCTTAACCGGAATGGAACCCGGAACCCTTCAGTCCACAGGCTGACTGAGCCAAACCGGTTAGCACTATACAAGGAATTTTAAAGGCAAAGACTGAGAATTTGGGGTTAAGGGACAAGGAGGAGCTGGATGGTTAGGTTGTTTTTATTTTCTCTTTTTTCTTTTCATCTTTCACAGAATTTATTTTATACCAAACAGCATTTTAGACACTGACCTAGAAACTCCCTAATAAGATAAAGCAAAGACAAATGTGTTTATCTTATGAGAAACGAGATACACCATCCTTTATAGTCTTCAAACATTATTGCACTTTAACTTTCATAATTTGACAATGCAATGGTGAACAATCTTCAGATAACTAGTTTAACAAATTAAAGACACTTTTAGGCAGACATGAGTGCCCTAAGTTGTTTATTAGGTAAAAATTTTACAAACATTACTTACATTAGCGGTAACGGTAGAGCTGGACAGCAACTCATGGGTCCTTTCCAAGGCCACAGCTCTTGGGGCCTGCGGATGTCAGCCCTCGCATCTCCTTGTGATGTGGACTGGGTTGGTAATCCATTGGGTGTCAGGATTCCTTCTGATAGCCTTGCGGAGTGGATCAACGAGGATAACCGCAAAGAATTTGTGGAATCTTCACCAACCCAGCAAGAATCCAGGACTCTCAGAGCCCCACAGTGGCGTCCACCGCACTCCTTGGCAGCAGATGAAGCCTTCGAGCAAACTTTAGCTGGTAAATACCATGATGGGCAGGCTTGCCTGAGGTCGCACCCTTAGGAACTGAGCCTTTGTAGCCACCACGGAGCACTCGAATCCTACATACACACACGTAACTTTGGCTTGGCCTCGTATCCCAGTCTGTGTGTTTTCTCGGGTCAGGTGGGGTAGGGGGCAGTGAGGGGTACCCCTATGGAGCCCAGAGAGCGGGCGATACTGCCAGCAGTGCACCCTGAGAAAGAAGTACATGACATCCCACTGCTTCTTCCTCCACAGCTCCTGGTTGTACTTGGAAGCACCCATCTAGTTGGAACAAATAAAAGTGTTTTAAAATAGCACTCTATATGTATATTTTTCATTATAATAACAATGTAGTATTATTGCAGAAAACTAGGAACACATAGAAAATCATAAAGAAAAAAAAATACTTGGTACTCCAAGAATTACTATTACCATGTTGGAGCAATATCTGTTCAATTTTTTATACACACAAACATTTGTTTTAATTTGTTTTGCTTTATGAAATTGAGATTAAAATTCAACATATTCTTTGTATTCTGTTTCTTTTTCTTAAAAGCATGATTATCCAATAACCAAATAGCATTCAATTTTATAAACATAAAGAATCAGAAAATCCCTCATATCGGTCATAAGGAAAAGTTTTGGCACCAGTGATGTAAATTTTAGTTACAGGAAAAATTCCCTGGGGCAATGTCTCAATCAGGGTCCCTGGGGGAGACAGATGGCACACTTTAAGAGAGTAATTTGAGGATTGTTTAACACAGGATCTATTTACAGAGATCCTTTAGTGGGCAGGGATTAGGTGCTGATGGCACCTAAGGGTATGAGGAAGGAGGAGGGGGCAGTAACTTAAATCTGGAAACAAAAAAAACTCGGTGGAGACCCTGCCTGATAGAAGCTGTAACAGGTACTTACTTGAGGGGCAGGTAGCCGAAATAGAGCTTCTGTATCATCCAGCAGTCTCAATTCTGGATATATATCCAAAAAAAATAAAAAATAAAAAATAATCAGTACCTCAAAGAGATATGTGCATACCCATGTTCATTGCAATATTATTAGCCAAGATATGGAAGCAACCTAAATGTCTGTTGATGGATGAATGGATAAAGAAATTGTGACATGTGTGTGTAATAAAATATTATTCAACCATAAAAAGAAGGAAATCCTTTCATTTGCAACAAATGGATGAAACTGGAGGGCATTATGCTAAGTAAGACAAGCCAGACAGAGTAAAATAAATATTGTGTGGAATCTAAAAAAAAGCTGATTGGACAATAGAATGGTGGTTGCCCAGATCTCCTCATTGCCCTCTTGGGGGAGAGAGAAATAGGGAGATATAGGTCAAAGGGTACAAACTCTCAGTTACAAAAAGTTCTGAGGATCTAATGCATAGCACGGTGACTATCCTATCTAATAAAGAGGGAATATGCTAATTGACCCTCATGCCATTGTAAAGATGGTGGCACCCACAGCCAATAAGGAGGGAATATGCTAACTGACTGCCCTGCCCTCAAAGATGGCCGCACCCACAGCCACAAGATGGTGGTGCACAGTCCCTCAGCCCCACTGAGGCACCTGCCTGCGGAGTCCCCCAGTCCCCTCAGCCACCCAGGGTTGCCCGAGGCTTGCGCTGCTGGTAGTGGCAGCAGCAGAGGTGTGATGGGGCGTCGCCTTCCCCTGATCGCTGGGTTGCTTCCTGCCCCTGAGGGCTCCCTGACTGTGAGAGGGGGCAGGCCAGGCTGAGGGACCCCCCTCCAATGCATGAATTTTCATGCATCAGGTCTCTAGTTAGTTAATAATACTGTATTGTATACTCAAAAGTTGCTGAGAGTAGATCTTAAGCATTCTCACCACACACAAACACAAAGAGTTAACCACATGAGGAGATGTGTTGATTATCTTGATATCAGTGATTCT
>NW_006286678.1:1283573-1284052 GCF_000327345.1 Myotis davidii | reverse complement strand
TAAAGAATACATTATTAATTCACTTTAGATAATAATGAGCCAGTTATCCTATATAACAAAAGCCTAATATGCAAATCAACTGAATGGCAGAATGACCTGCTGAGACCAGTCAGTGGGGGATGGGGCCAGTGTATGGGCAGCACCAGGCCAGCCAAGGCGGCAAAAGGGCGTAGGCCGGGCTCAGGGACTCCCCACCCACCGCGTGTAAGAATTTTGTTTTGTTTGCTAATTTGTGTTTTTGTGACAAACTATTTTTATTGGAATTTTATTTCCTGAAAAGTTGATTAGTTTCTTAAATCTGTAGCAACCTGGACCATGCTCCTATATAATAAAAGGCTAATATGCAAATCGACCCAACAGTGGAACTATTGGTTGCTATGACACGCACTGGCACTCAATGCAGGAGCTGCCCCCTAGTGGTCAGTGTGCTCCCACAGGGGGAGTGCTGCTCAGCCAGAAGCCGGGCTCACTGCTAGCAA
>NW_006286678.1:1279434-1283353 GCF_000327345.1 Myotis davidii | reverse complement strand
AGGCCCCACAGTGTGTGTGTGTGTGTGTGTGTGTGTGTGTGTGTGTGTGTATAATCAATAAATAATTTTTTAAATAATAATACTGTATTGTATACTCAAAAGTTGCTGAGAGTAGATCTTAAGCATTCTCACCACACACAAACACAAAGAGTTAACCACATGAGGAGATGTGTTGATTATCTTGATATCAGTGATTATTCCACAATGTTTATGTATATCAAATCATCATTTTAAATATATATGAGTATATTTGTCAATTATTCCTCAATATATAGTAGTTGGGGAAATTTTTTAATTTTAAAAAGATTTAATAAGTGAGCAAAAGAAAACATTAGGCAGAGGGAATAGCATGTGCAAAGTCCCTGAGGTGGGAACTGAAAGGGCAGTAGATCAACTGGGAAGACAAAAGGGGAGAACAGATAGGAAGATTTGGGCAGGGCCACATAGCAAGGATTTTTATTTTTATCTTAAAACAAAGATAAGTCATTGATAGATATTAGGCATCCAATGATAGATTAAATATGCATATTAATAAAATCATTCTGGCCCAGCTGACATGGCTCAGTGGTTAAGTGTTGACCTATGAACCAGGAGGTCACAGTTCGATTCCCAGTCAGGGCACATGCCCAGGTTGCAGGCTTGATCCCCAGTGTGGAGTGTGCAGGAGACAGCCAATCAATAATTCTCTCTCATCATTGATGTTTCTTTCTCTCGTTCCCTCTCCTTCCTCTCTGAAATCAATTTAAAAAAATATATGTATGTATATATATATTTATCTATATCAAATCAACTGAATGGCAGAATGACCTGCTGAGACCAGTCAGTGGGGGATGGGGCCAGTGTATGGGCAGCACCAGGCCAGCCAAGGCGGCAAAAGGGCGTAGGCCGGGCTCAGGGACTCCCCACCCACCGCGTGTAAGAATTTTGTTTTGTTTGCTAATTTGTGTTTTTGTGACAAACTATTTTTATTGGAATTTTATTTCCTGAAAAGTTGATTAGTTTCTTAAATCTGTAGCAACCTGGACCATGCTCCTATATAATAAAAGGCTAATATGCAAATCGACCCAACAGTGGAACTATTGGTTGCTATGACACGCACTGGCACTCAATGCAGGAGCTGCCCCCTAGTGGTCAGTGTGCTCCCACAGGGGGAGTGCTGCTCAGCCAGAAGCCGGGCTCACTGCTAGCAAGTGCAGCAGTGGTGGTGAGAGCCTCTCCTGCCTCTGTGCACCAGGCCTCTAGTATGTATATACTAGCATATATATACACATGTATATGAAAATCACTCTGGGGAGACTCGCGAATTGACAGGGAGACAAAAATCAAACAGAGGTGGATATAGCAGAAATCTAAGTAAGAGCTTAGAATATGGTGCTGGATGTAGATGGTAAGACGAAGAAAAGTTTGAGAAATTTCGTGGATATAAAATTGACAAGACTTTATATTTCAGATAGGGCTGTGTAGAAGTGGGAACAATGTTCCCACTTCTACTAGATTCCTTGCTTGTAAGCCTGGATAGATGAAAAGCTTTTTAGAACTGGGAAATTATAAAAGAGTCAATAAGCTAAAAAAGAAGGACGAGGGGGAGGAAGAGGAAGACAGGAAGGAGGAGAAGAAAGTTTGGCTGCTTTTTAATGAGTTAAAGACTATATATTCCAGAGATAAAGGAAGTTGGTTTTGAAGCTGAACAATGGGAGCAGAGACCCTTTCTACAATTTAGGATTTATTAAACAATTGTTAGGGGAAGGTGTTAGGCATGGAGAGAAAGAACTGTGAGGGAGGGCAGAAGGGTACATAAAGTAGACATTGAGAAAAGAGGAATTTATGTAAAAACTAGAGGCCCAGTGCATGAAATTAATGCACTCCGCGGGGGGTGGGGGGTCCCTCAGCCCGGCCTGTGCCCTTCTTGCAGTTTGGGAGCCCTCAGAGGATGTCCGACTGATGGTTTAGGCCCGCTCCCCCTGAGCCGTCAGTCGGACATCCTTAGTGCTGCTGCAGAGGCAGGAGAGGCTCCTGCCACCAATGCTGCACTTGCCAGCAGTGAGTCCAGCTTCTGGCTGAGCGGCTCTCCCCCTGTGGGAGCACACTGACCACCAGGGGGCAGCTCCTGCATTGAGTGTCAGTGCGTGTCATAGCAACCTGTAGTTCCACTGTTGGGTTGATTTGCATATGAGCCTTTTATTATATAGGAGGATGGTCCAGGTTGCTACAGATTTGAGAAACTAATCAACTTTTCAGGAAATAAAATTCCAATAAAAATAGTTTGTCACAAAAACACAAATTAGCAAACAAAACAAAATAATTACTTTTCTATTCATTATTTGTTTATCTTGCTTTCTTCTAATTAACAGCACAACCTATTGTTTTTATTCTTTGATTTTAAAAAATGGCGAGCTTTCTGAGTGAGGGCCCTCACTTTCTCAAGTATTCTGAATATGCTGAGTATGTCAATACTTAGATACTTTGAACCAGTGATAATCCTGGGGACCAACATGAGGCTTCATCGTCTGCCTTCTACAGACCCATCTCTAGCTGTTTGCCTGCTGAGTGCCCCTTTCCTCACCTTCCATTATGGTGGAGAGTTCTAACCCTCCAGAGCGTAAGCTTCTAGAAGGTAGGACTGACCTGACCCTGACATAAATGCGGATGAGTCAGTACATATGCCCTGGAGTGTAGAAGGGACTGGAATGGCAAGCCCAGAGACAACCTGGATGCCATTGCCTTGGTAGGTGCAGACATGACTTAGCGGTCCTCTGCATTAGGTATTCTGTAAGGATGTTGGGGGCGGGGGGCAAGGGGCAGGGTTTCAAGGAACATTCTCACATCTTCCAGTCCGTGCTCTAATGTATCTATCAAGTGAGGACCCCAGGGAAGACAGTCTTTCTGCCAGGTGGGTCCCCGCACATAGTAGTCACTACCGCATTTCTGGAATTAATGGATGGGTGACAAAACACCTGTGCAATGGAACGAAGTCTAGTCCCTGCCATTCATCCCACAAGCCCAAAGCCCAGGCTATGTCTCTACGGGTAGATGTGAAGTTTTAACTTTTTTCTTCCAAATAGTGCTTCAGGAGAATTCATACCCCCTTTTCCGTACGCACAAGTAGCATTTCTCTAGATACCTAGAGCTGAGGATTTAACAAATGCTAATAGCTACGGAGCTCCCCCCAATCCAAATGCCCAGTCAAATACTGAGAAGAACTGAGGGACATTCTATAAAATACCTAATTCTTCTAACAACTGTCAAGGTCACACTGAAGTAAAGTGTTCCCGTAGACCCCTCACATCCAGTTTGTCCTATTGTTAACCTCATATTAGTATGGAACCTTTGTCACAAGTAATGACCAAATGTTGACATTATTATTTTACAAATATTCATTTATTGTTATTATGATCATGATCATGATCATCATCTTTATCCAATTTGTTGTCCATCCCGCAGTCAGCCTGTCCTCCCCACCCCCCGCACCCCCCACCTCGTCCTTTTCCCTTCCCTTCCAGACTCCGGGATGGGAAGAGGAACACTGATACATTATTAACTAAAGCTCATACCTATTCAGATTTCTGTAGGTTTCGGAGTCCCTGCCCTAGGGAGCTCACAGGGGAAGACACATCCATCCCGCAAATTAAAGCGCACACACCCTCCGTGATGAAGCCAGCATAGGGAGGCTGGGCCGTCCCAAGTATCGGGGAGTCCCAAAAGAAAGGGGGCCTGTTCCAGACGGGGGCTGGGACTGAGCTAACGCGGGCTCGTGGTCGCCAAATCCCTGGCGACAAATGCGTTCTTTTGTTGTTCATGGAAATGAAACAGTTTTCAGGCCCTTGTGCGCTCCCCCGAGAAGGTGGGAAAGGGAACTCAATCAGCCCGGGGGCAGCCCGGAGAAGGAGGGTGGGGAGGTGGGGGGCACCCCGCGCCCCGC
>NW_006286678.1:1262031-1279122 GCF_000327345.1 Myotis davidii | reverse complement strand
GGGAGGTTCGGTGGCGCACCCGGGTCGGGCACTCTGGAGCGCGGGCCCGGGAGCCTCTTGGGAGGAATCCGTGTGACCCTCAGTGCCTGGACCCTACCATCCCGGGGTCCCCACTGCATACTCGGCGCTGCGCTCGCTTTTCAGACTTGTTTCCGTGAAGACCCTCGTGTCCCATCCGGGGGTGAGGGGAGGGGCCCCTCATGCGGAGGCCGAGGGCCGAGCATCACTCCGCTGGCCGCCTGACCTTGGGAGAGCTCCCCGACTCCTGGCCTAGGCTCAGCTTTCGTAGATGGGGTTCGTAGATGGGGTTCGGTGGGGGTGGGGGGTGGAGTGCGTAATGTCACCCCCCCTTCCCCCAGGTGCGATCGTGGGAGAGAATGTACGTAAATGATGCACGTCAGCGATAACAGCTAAATCTGAGCGCTTTCTGTGCACCAGGGCCTGGGACTAAACAGTTGGCATGAGTTATCTAATTAAATTATCCCACCGGCGCTAGGATGTAGCCACTGTAACTTGCGTGAATAAGCTTTATTTAGGAGTAGGAAACAGTGAAGAATTTAGTCTCCCTATTCTGATTCAGAAGGTTGGGTGTTTCTTAGCTGTGGTGACATTTAAGTGTACAAGGGGTTCCTGCAGTATCAGGAGAATGGTTGTGGGATGTAGGGATATATTTGCAATACATTAAAAACCGGACGTAAGATAATATCAGGGCCGGGGGTGTGCTTTTCAGCATGTCTGAAAAGTGGGTTGTGTGAAAAGGAAATTGTTGAATGGTAATTCAAAAACATACATCCTGAGTTATAGGACTGAGGGCTGCTGTGGGAGTTTGGGGCCAGAAAGAGTTAAAGGGTGGGAGTATGTGGGGGTGGGTGGGAGGGAGAGGGATGGTTGAGAAGCTCTGTAAGAGGATGTGGAGGGAGGGAGCAAGGTGCATCACCCCAGTAGCATTCTGGACCAGGATTCCATCCTGTCCTTAGAGACCAGCATCCTGCTTTGGGGGAGGGGAGGTTAGGTGTGGGGAGAGATGCTGCGATGAGAACACCGGTCTCTTCTTACTCCCAGGCCACCCCCAAAATATTCCGATGGGCTGAGAGCAAGTGATTGGGCCTCTTAAGATGTCATTGTCCCTTCTCGTGTGATCCCTGACATTCTTTTGTGTTTGAAGAGTTGGGGAGGCTCACCAATCCTAAAGTTTGATAGGACACGTTTAAATTGCAGAGACCTGGTTGATGTAATGGAACACAGTCCACCTGGTTAGAGAAGAGTGGGCCTGAGGAGATGATTGTGGGGTTCAGTTTGGAAGGGGGAAACCTGAAGAAGCAAAAGAAAGGCACGGAAGGCCTAGGTACTGCACCCTGGGAAAGGGAGTAGAAGGAGGAGCTGAGGGCCTCACAACACTGTCTGCAGAACGGCCAAGCAGACTGCTCAGTTCTCAGCTCCCAAGAAGGCACCTTAACTCTCCTGGTTTGTGATAATTTCTCACTTGAGTGTTGTGGAAGGTCGGGGTTGGACTCAGGGTCACCTTTCTCCTGAGGAAAGGCTTCTTGGAAAGGGTGGTTTTATGTTAATATTTATATTAATGTGTGTGTGTGTGTGTGTGTGAGAGAGAGAGAGAGAGAGAGAGAAAGAAACATTGATGTGAGAGAGAAATATAGATCAGTTGCCTTCCTTCTTATGCATCCCGACTGGGTATGGAACCCGAAACCTGGGTGTGTGCCCTGACTGGGAATCAAACCCACAACCAACTGAGCCACACCGGCCGGGGCTGGAGAAGGGTGATTTTAAAGCCAGGCTTGAAGGAGGCGTCTTTGGGTGCATGGTGACGGTAAAGGTGGGGAGCAGCGTGCGTAGCGGAAAGAGCAGTTGCTTTGGAGAGAGAGTTCAGGGTGTGAACCTGGCTCTGCCACTTCTCAGCCGTGTAATTTTTTGTGAAAGTAAAACTTTTTATAACTGTCTGGTAGGGACTTCAACAAGTACCTTTTCCCTGTCCATGGTGACATTTGTCCAACAAATGTCTGCTGAACACCAATCCTGTGCTGAGTCATATGCTTCACGCCAGGAACACAAAGATGAGTCAGAAATTATCTGTTCCCTTAGGAATTCCCCAGTCCAGTGAGAGCGATGGACTCAAAGAGCAAATTACAAAAAGATATGGGAAGTGCTACTGTGCAAGTCATACACCACCGGCAGTGAGCTCACGGAGGAGTAACTAATTCATTCTGGACAGAAAACTCAGGGCTAGCCTACCTCCAACAAGGTGAGCTGAGACTAGGACAGAGGTTTTGATTACCTCCTCCTTATTCTATCTATTTTTAACGCTTGTCTTTGCTCTGATCGTCTCTTTCTTAAAAAAAAGTCTTGGTGCCGTTGTGTGGGCATAGTTTGTTAGCTGCCTCAAACTTAGAAGGAAGGTGTTATACACATAATAAGCATAACAGCTTGAACATTAGTTGAGGAAGGCGTCACAAAAGTTACACAGGGGTTGGACCTTGAGGGACGAAAATGAGCTCTCAGTGGTCCTTGGAGTAAAGGATTCCAGCCAGAGGAAGCCCATGTTCGGAGACAGGAAAACATGGCAGGTTCCAGGGCATGAAGGTGAGTTAGGTCTGGCTGGGTTGAAAAGTATGTGGCCAAAACCGGTTTGGCTCAGTGGATAGAGCATCGGCCTGCCGACTGGGGGGTCCCAGGTTCGATTCCAGTCAAGGGCATGTACCTGGGTTGCGGGCACATCCCCAGTAGGAGATGTGCAGGAGGCAGCTGATCGATGTTTCTAACTCTCTATCTCTCTCCCTTCCTCTCTGTAAAAAATCAATAAAATATATTTAAAAGAAAAAAGAAAAGTATGTGGAGAGGGTGGTGTGTGGTGGAATGAAGAGGGTAGTGTAATCAGGGCCGGATCCAGAAAGGCCTTGAGTGTCATGTGGGGAGCTTGGACTTTATCTCTTAGTCAGAGGTGTATACCCTGGACTGTGGCACGGTCACCGTGTTTTAGAAAGATCTCTTTGGTCGCTGTTGGAAGAGGGGCTGGAAGTTTGGGAGATCACTGTGGGAGCCTGGGACCTGACCTCAGACATAGGCAGTGAGAATGGGGGAGGAGAGGTAGATATTCAGATAAAAACATCATAGGTCTTGATGATTGTTTACTGAAGTGATAGTGAAGGAGCACATTGTGGTTTCTGCTTTGAGAAGCTACGTTGATGTGGCTGAAATCAGGCATCAGGATGTTTGGGGGCAGGGCAGTAACTAATGTTCTCTCAGCTATGGAGTATGGGAGCTCACTGGGATGCCCATATCGGATAGTTAGGTAGAAGTTGCTGGTAGACAACTAGAAATGTGTGTGGTTCTGAGGAGAGAGGATGGGGCTGACACCCCTACTTTCTTTGGATGAACACTGAGGATCTACTGCGTGCAAAAGATACCAATGAGATGTAGTTCCAGCCTCAGAAACTCACCCTCCAAGGCTATGGACATGGATAGGCCGCAGTACAGAGTGATTCTGAGTGTTGCATGAGAGGTAAGCCCTTGGGGCCCTTGACCCAGAGATTTGAGAGCTGATGGTTGTTGCTGAAGTGGTGGGAGTAGCAGAGAGAGAGAGAGTCCTCGGAGACCAGACCAGGCTGGAGTGGGAACACCTACACAGGGACTCTGTGTTGTAAAAGCACTTTTCAGGGAGGATACTTTAATAATGATGCCAAGGGAATTTCAGAGAAACTGCGCTGGGGGTGGGGAGCTGGTTTAGGATGGAGCTTTGGGGGAGGAGAAGAAAGAGGTCAGAACTTTCAAGAACTGTCATCTGGCTGGTAGAGGGGACTGAGGGGGTGGAAGAACGGGAGGTGGGAGCTCTCGCCTTAAACACAGGCTGGCTCTGCTCACAGTCACACTAAGACACAGATGGTAAAAATAAACACTTCCAAGTTGCAGGACCGCCAGGAGTGGGTGGCGAAGGGGAAGGTGAGACAGCACATTAGACCAGTGGTTCTCAACCTTCCTAATGCCGCGACCCTTTAATACAGTTCCTCATGTTGTGGTGACCCCAACCATAAAATTATTTTTGTTGCTACTTCATAACTGTAATGTTGCTACTGTTAGGAATTGTCATGTAAATATCTGATATGCAGGATGTATTTTCATTGTTACAAATTGAACATAATTAAAGCATAGTGATTAATCACAAAAACTATATATGTGTTTTGCGATGGTCTTAGGCGACCCCTGTGAAAGGGTCATTCGACCCCCCAAAGGGGTCGCGACCCACAGGTTAAGAACCGCTGCGTTAGAGGAAGGCAGTTCTGCCCTAGGTTTCAGGCTGGAGGGCCCTCTGAGGGAGAAGACGGAGGGCATAGGTGAGTGACCATCCTGGTAGCCAGGAGTGAACATTTGAGAGCAGGCACGGGCAGGTGTTTGCACCGGAGCGAGCCTGACTACTCTTACCCCTGGATACAGTGAAATCGTGAAGGCATCAGAGTTGTGGTGGGGCTCTTAAAAGTTTGACGTACAATAATAGTATTTACAAGAAGCAGCCAGGGAATTATTTTTGATACATCCTTTCTAAAAGGAGAACTTTAAGATAGCAGAGCATCTAGTAAAAATTGCAAATGGCAAGCAGGTTAATTTTAACATCTATTCCACAAACCTTTATTGAGTGCCTACTGTGTACCAGGCCCTCTTCAAGGACCTAGGGTAGTGGTTGGCAAACTGCGGCTTGGCAAACCGTGGCTCGCGAGCCACATGCGGCTCTTTGGCCCCTTGAGTGTGGCTCTTCTACAAAATACCGACTTCTGCGCATGGGCCACAAAGTTTCCGGCCCGTTTGGCTGTTCTATCCAGCCCGCAGAGCCGAAAGAGCGGAGGGTTCTCTTGCTCTCTCCTCCTCTCCTTTATCAGCAGCAGTGTTTACATGTATTAGTTCACACAAACACTCCATCCATGCTTTTGTTCCGGCCCTCTGGTCCAGTTTAAGAACCCATTGTGGCACTCGAGTCAAAAAGTTTGCCCACCCCTGCTTTAGACATTTCACCTGGAGCTACTTAACCTGCAGAGGCTGGGTATGGGTCTTAAATTGTCTAACTTTATTCTGCTGCCGTGTTCTCTTTCATTGGCTAGTAGCTCCACTTGCCTCATAAATAATCAGAAAATACCATCCATGCATGTTACGCATAGATATGGACATTAGGTAGCAGAAAGACCAATGTTGTGGCAATGCTAACATGGACGGGATGGCCAGTAGTCGATCGGACTTTAGAGAACGCTTTCTTTAACTTTACAATGTAGAGATGAGGAGTTGGCAGTCAGGGAGGAAAGGGGACTTGCCTAATCTCACAAAGTGAGTGTTGGGGTTGAGAGCAGGGCCCTTGAGTTTTCAATGGGATGGCGGCGGAAGGCTTGAGGGTGCCTAACAAACGGACATCTTGATAGGAGAGGCTTCCAAAGAGGAAGTAAGGAGGGTGGGGTTAACATGAGTGGTGAAGCTTCACCCTTAGGCCCTCCTCTGTCACCAGGGCCCTGGAAGCCCCCTGTTTTGCTCTGAGCCTCAGTTTCCCCGGCTGTAGAGTGAGAGGATTGGACTGAGGTCCCTTTTTAGTGTTAGCATGTTAGGATGGATGTTGCCCCCCCAAAAAGGTGGTCGGGATACAGAGTCAGCAGAGCAGGATAGGAAATAGCCTTTCACCTCTTTATAGCGAATTGATCACCCATAACCTGTTGCCAGGTTCCCCTCAGGGAATGGGGGCCACATTTCCTGCCGCTCACCTACTATTTTTGTATACTTTCCTTCTTTCAGTCGTTTCCTAAGTCGTGGCCCTACTCTGTGCTAGTGATCATTCTAATGCCAATCCAGTCTAGTAGGAACTATGGTTCTAATTCTAGATCCCCCCCAATCCTGGAGTAGTGTGCCTGGGCACATCTATCACTGCTTATCACACTGCCTTGCCACCAGCCCATCCACATTGTTGTATTATGTCTGCATTGGACTAGGATCTCCTCGATCTTAAGGATTCTCAGTACAGTCCCTTCTCTGATGTCTGCACATGCTCAGTTCATGCTCCTGTGTCCTCTTTCCCTCTGCTTGCTCTTGATCTCTCACCCTAGTGTGGACACACATGTCCTGGTCATTTCTTGCTTGAAATAGTCTCTGGTGTGCACCTCTTTCTTTCCATTAACATTCTCACCACTCAGAGTCCAGGCCCTTTCTTATCAATTATTTATTTCAATGATCTTCAACTCTCTGTTCATATCCTATACATTCTTAAGAGATCTAGCTCAAATGTCCTATTGATGAGGAATGAAATAACTTCTTTCCTCCTCTGAACACCCAGTGTGCTTTGTCCCCTATTATGATGTCTGCTTCAGTGTGCCTGTCATTTTACTCAGCAGTTCATGCATGCCAGCTATCCTTCCAGGCTATAGGGCTCAGCTTGTCTTTATGTCTCACACATATTTGAGGAAGGTACTGAGCCTCTGGCAGGAGTTCATTACATTTTTGTTGAATTGTATGTCTATGAAATAAAAGAATCAATAAGTATTTGAGTGTACAGATGGTCCACAACTTATAATGGTTAGGCTTACGATTTTTTTTTCTGACTTTACGATGGTGCAAAAGTAATGTTCACTCAGTACAAACTGTACCAGGGATTTTGAATTTTGATCTTTTCGTGGGCTAGTGATCTGCAATATGTTGCTCTCTCGTGGTGCTGGGCAGCGGCAGGGAGCAGTGGCTCTTGACAGCCACGTAATCATGATGGTAAGCCACCCATAGTCTACAGCGTACTGTGTTGCCAGCCTTTTTGGATGTTGTGTTTTGTGTTTTGACATTCCATCATGTCTACAAAAATGTCTACCTGTGTCTCCTACTTCTAGTGAGGAGAAGAGGAAGACAATTACTCGTGAGATGAAACTCAAGATAATTGCCCACTGTGGGCAGTTTAATGTGGATGGAAGGGGTAGAAAGAATTACATTTTTTTGAAGCTCTAGTCGATGCTTGTTCTTTACTCCCATTGCAGGGCATCTGTGCAGAGAGAGTAAGGCAGAGTAGGGGGTATAAGTCTCATTTTACAGATGAAGAACTGCAAGTTAATTGACTTGCCCAGAATCACACAGCTAGGGTGAATGCTGAAGTCGGGATTTGAGCCCAGGTTTTCTGCATCCAGTTCTTTGGTTTAACTCATTCACTTTACTTTAAAAGCAGTAGTTTATCAGTGACCTCACATCTGTCCAAGGTCTCAATGCCACAGATCTTTAGTCTTGGTTCCCATTCTGAATGTGGATTTCAGAGAACACCCTTTTCCAGGAAGGGGAGTAGAAGTAAAATCTGGCCAAGTTTCTCTAGCCTTTGCTCAAATTTCGAGACTTAGTTTGACCCTTTGTAGACTTACAATATCATTAGATATTGTATGAGTCAGCTAGGGCTGCCATAACAAAATACCACTGACTTGGTGGCTTAAAAAACAGAAACATATGTCTCACTGTTCTGGAGCTAGAAACTCCATGGTCAAGGTGCTTGCACCTTATCTGGCCAAGTTTCTCTAGCCTTTGCTCAAATTTCGAGACTTAGTTTGACCCTTTGTAGACTTACAATATCATTAGATATTGTATGAGTCAGCTAGGGCTGCCATAACAAAATACCACTGACTTGGTGGCTTAAAAAACAGAAACATATGTCTCACTGTTCTGGAGCTAGAAACTCCATGGTCAAGGTGCTTGCAAGGTAGACTTTCTTCTGAGGCCTCTTCTTTTGGCTTGTGGGTGGCTGGGTACCTCTTTGTGTGCTCACATGCCCACTTGTTGAGCCCTGGGGTGTCTGTGGTATCTCTTCTCATATTGCACTAATCTCCAACAAGCCTTATGACCTCATTTAACTGTAAGCACTTCCTTAGCGGCCCAGTCTCCAAATACAGCCACCATGGGTGGCGGTTAGGGCTTCAACATATGAATTTGCCGGGAAGCAGGGGGTTGAGGGTTGTTAAAAATGTTTGATGCATTTTTGTATTAGGTGGATATTAGATGTATTTATTACAATCTTCTGGTGGTTTAGTCAATGTTAGTGTTTTGGGAACTGTGCTGATTTCTTTCCTTTTTGTTCTTTTCTTTAGTCCTGTCTATGGGTCTTTGCCTTGCCCACAGGGAACTTCTATTGCATTTGGATTTTGTTGTTTTATTTAACTATTTTTATTTTAGTGCAGCTTTTAGTGTACTGACTCTTTTATCATGCATGATATTCATTTTGTGCCTAGTAGGCCATTTTACGCCTATAACAGAATGTAGTCATTCATTACATGTTTGCTGAAGGCCCACTGTATGAGGGTCATTGGACTTGATGGACTACAGCCACGCGTGGGAATGGGTAGCACTCTGTCTAGCAGAACCGCACACAGAAAAGCTGATCTGAACTGAGCAGATTTGGGGCACAAGTAAGGCCAGTCTCTCTCTCTTTCTCATAAAAGCAGATACAGCAGAGAAGGATTGTTATGTTGTCATCTATAAGCCATTATGCACATTGTCAAGTAGTTTGTAATCTAGAATGTGCTTTCTAGCCTTGAGGTTTCTATGGATAAGCTTCGGCTGGAGATCTCTTTAGGGAAGTGCTTGTTTACTTAGGACTGTCAGTCAGATGCTCAAACAGAATGCCAGCATCCCCTTGAGGAGTGGACCATTTTAAAGCTCCATATTATATCTACAGTTATTTTGCAAACATACGTTCTTACCAGATCAATAGTGGAAATTATTTCGGAGCTTGGGTTGGAGTGAGAGAGGTACACCTGGGTGGGGGTGGGGAGTGAGGGGCTAAGGGACCCAGGGTTGAGACATAGAGGGGTGAGATGATGGATGGAGAGAGGGGAGGAAGAGCCACCAAAGAGAGCCAGACAGAAGCAGGCCCAGCTCCCGCTGAAGTTGCTCTACCTCGGGACCTTTCTCTGATGACAGTTAGATTGTTCTGCAGTTCGACATGTAAGTTGAGCAAAGGCACTAGAGGTCTGAAAGGAGAAAGCTAAGCAGAGCAGAGGGTGGTAAGGACATTGGAGGAGGACCTGGTTTGGAATCCTGGTTCTTCTACTTACTATTTGTGTGACTGCCAGCTAGTCACCGAGCCTCACTTTTCCGATCTGGGAAATATAATTGGTTGGTGGGGATACACAGCCTACTTCCGAGGTTGCTGGGAATCCGTAGGGGCTTTTGGGGTACACTGGCTCACACCAGAATCCCTTTTATAGCCCTGCAGACTGCAACCACATGGCCCAGGGAGGCCTGCTGTTCTACAAAATTAAGCAAAGTAAATTGGTAACTCTGGATTTACTTAGCTAGTGATTAAATAACAGTTTAGTTAACAGGCTATTAATGGTCCCCAGGTGTTGGCAATTCTGAGTATTTGCTTTTGAGAGCAGTTGTATAATTTCTTCTGGTACTTTAATAAAGTTTTTTTTAACAGAAAAGATTATAATGTAACGAATGATGCTCTCAGGAGCTATTTGGGGGAGGATTAAATGATATACAGCATATTAAACACTTAGTGTAGGGTCTAACTCACCTTGTAAGGTTCAATAAAAGCTATCTACTGTTATTACAGTTTTTAGAGACTCAACTGGCCACACTTAGGGCAAGATCTTTGGTGAATTTAGACCCCCCCCCCATGAGCCCACCACCACCTGGTGGCAGCTAGTGGTACTGCACACATTGTGAGGAAGAATTAAATTGCATGTAGTTTGAATTCCACCAAGTAGTGTAACAGGGACTTTGTTCAGAGTGTGGCTCATTTGCCTCAGAACTGGAATTCATATATCACTAAACAATGAAATGACACTTTTCACCTCCACAGTTGGCACAGATTTTTAAAAAATGTTAACAGCAAGAGTAAATAAAGTGTGGAAACAGACATACTCTTGTGTTAATAGTAGGAATGTAAATTGGTGCACCATTTCTGGAGGACAGATGGTGATGGAACAAAAGTCTTCAGTGTTTGCATCTTTTGTGGCAACTATTCCTCCCCTAGGGACTTATCTTGAAGAAATAAAGAAAAAAATATGAAATATAAATATTTATAAATATATATTATATATTTATAAAAATACTAGAGGTCCAATGCATGAAATTCGTGCAAGAGTAGGCCTTCGCAGCCCCAGCTGCCTCGACCACCCTTGCAGCCCCGGCTTCGTCCAGAAGGTTGTCTGGAAGGTCGTCCAGATAGTCATTCTGCTGTTTGGCCGTTCGGTCGATTTGCATATTACACTTTTATTATTATAGATAAAAAACATTACGTATAATAGAACAAAACAGGGAACGATAACTTTTTCATTTGTGAATCAGATTCTCAATCTTTATAGCAGTGATTCTTAAAAAGTGTGGGAGTGCCCTAGCTGGTTTGGCTCAGTGGATAGAGCGTCAGCCTGTAGACTGAAGGGTCCTGCGTTTGATTCTGGTCAAAGGCACATGCCTGGGTTGCGAGCTCAATCCCTAGTAGGGGCTTGCAGGAAGCAGCCTACCAATGATTCTCTCTCATCATCGATGTTTCTCTCTCTCCCTCTCCCTTCCTCTCTAAAATCAATAAAAGTATATTAAAAAAAACCAAAAAAGTGTGGGTGCATGAGGAAAAGTAGGCATTTTGATGTGTTGGGGCAGAGGAGTTGGGATGGAGGATCAGATCAGAATCTACTCTGGGAGCTGTTTAAGGATATTCAGCATACTTATTGATTTCCTAATAAAAACTATAGAAAGTAAAGTTAGTCATAAACATCTTGGTGGAGAGAGATGATGCAGAAGAGATGTAGGAGATGTGTGTTAATAAATTTCAGTTTGGGGAACACTGATTTACAGGAAGCAGGAATATTGATGAAGGCAAAAAATTAATTCTGGGTCTTTGGGGAAGAAGGAGCCTGGATTAGGTAATTGTAGGAACAGTAGAGCAATATAATCGAAGGCCTGGGAATTTAGGGGTGCAGGGACACATCTGCAAAGATAAATTTCCCCTTATTTTAGTTTTGCCCAAGACCAGAGGGCCAAGCTACTATTGACATGTATCTAGACCTCTTCATTTCTGATACTGGATGTGCCCACAATGAATATGAGACAGGGTACCCGGTATGTGGAGACACTGATCATGGTAGTACTTCATCTAATCTTAATTTTTGGGAGGAGGTGGTGCCATAGTGGGATGCCCTGGTCAGCGTCCATTGCCTTCACGTAAAGCTCACACTCCTTGGCCTCAATCTCAAGGCTCTCTGATTTGACCAAATCTCCAGCCTCAGGTTTAATAGATTTCAGCTAGTCACTTCTACAGTAATTTCTCCCCAAGCATAGTGTGTGAATAACTGGCTTGTAAAAGTGTGATTTTAAATTAGCGTACCATAAATTTAAAGGTCACAGCCTTTTCCCCCTAACTTTAACTTTTTTTTTTACTGATTTTTAGAGTGAGAGGAAGGGAGAGGGATAGAGAGATAGAAACATCAATGAGACAGATACATCACCAATCAGCTGCCTCCTGCACACACACTGCTGGGAACGAGCCCACAACCTAGGCATGTGCCCTGACCTGGAATTGACCTTTAGGTGCATGGGATGATGCTCAACCAACTGAGCCACACTGGTCAGGCGGGTTAGTCAGTTTTAAATGGACTATGTCGCCCTGGCTGGTTTGGCTCAGCGAAGAGAGCGCTGGCCTGCGGACTCAAGGGTCCCAGGTTTGATTCCGGTCAAGGGGATGTACCTGGGTTGTGGGCACATCCCCGGTGGGGGACGTGCAGGAGGCAGCTAAATCGATGTTTCTCTCTCATCGATGTTTCTAACTCGCTATCTCCTTCTCTCTCCCTTCCTCTCTGTAAAAAAATCAATAAAATATATTTTAAAAAAAACAAATGGACTCTGTCATCACTGTCTTGATGCTTTTCTGTTACACTGAAAAATCAGAGACTTGGAGAACAGGAGGACTGGGACATATTGGTCCTTTTACCAATGGGAACATGCTTTATTGCTGCATTCATTGTTGCTTAGCGACATTCTTACCATAATGTATTTGAGAGATTAATTTTGTAGGGAACTTCCTGTGAGATGTGAGAAAAGTGCGAGGTCAAAAAACACAGAGTTTCAGCAGAATAAGACATTTACTAAGCACTTATTGTGTGAAAGATGCTGCTCTGCACCGGGGAGGGTGGCATGATGACCTAAGGGAGCCATGATTGAGTAATTTGGAGTCACCAAAGGTAAGAGCCCAAGAAATAGTTGTGAAGTGATAATAAGAACACCAGACTCTTCAAATTCATAGAAGATTGCTTATGAGGGACTGAAGGTGGGGAGTGGGGGGAAAAGGGGAGATGTTGGACAAAAGGTACAAAGTAGTGGTTATATAGGATGAATACCTAACTATTTAGTCAGAGGCATGGACCTCTTTTCCCTTAGCTTAATCAAATTTTAAAAATGACAACAGCCAATACAACAAGAGTTGTCCAGAGTTAAAGAAATAAAAATTATACCTATGTCTGTCAGATCGTCAAAAAATACATTTTTTGGTGTGCCACAGAATTTTAGTAATTAGTTTATGTGTGTCATGAGATGAAAAAGGTTGAAAATCACTGTGCTAAGGGAAAGAAGCCAGTCACAAAAGACCTCATATGGTATGATTCCATTTGTATGAAATGTCCAGAAAAAAAAAAAAAAGAAATAAAAGGAGGTATTGGGCTCAGTCTCTAAGTGCCCGGGCCCTCTCACTTCTGAAATGATATAAATTATTTACATAGGATTGTACACTTTAACCTGGCTTTTAGATCTTGAGGATCACAGATTCCAAGCCCTCATTTTAAAGATGAAGAAACTGAGGTTCCTCCAGTGGTCGGCAAACTGCGGCTCGCGAGCCACATGCGGCTCTTTGGCCCCTTGAGTGTGGCTCTTCCACAAAATACCGGCTCTTCCACAAAATACCGACTTCTGCCCATGGGCCACAAAGTTTCAATCGCACTGTACGTGCGCACCCGCCCGTGGTATTTTGTGGAAGAGCCACACCGAAGGGGCCAAAGAGCCGCATGTGGCTCGTGAGCCGTGGTTTGCCAACCACGGCCTAGGAGCTTGGCTGTATCCAAGGTCACAGACATAGTGATGGAAATGTCAGGTGTTTGGGGTGATTTCTTGGTGATTCTGAAATCTTGATAGTGTTTACATGTTCTCTTATATTAATTACACAGTGGCTTCTTGGTCTTCAGCTGTGACAAAACTTAGAGAAAGCGGCTTAGTTGAAAAGCTGCCTAACATTCTGAATTTGGGGAGTAATCAGTGTCCTCACATGAAGCAGGAATAGATAAGTTGACAAATTAGAGTTCCATATCGAAGTTCCATAAAGGATGCCCAACTTTTATTTTTCTGCTGATATTCTCAGAATGGCCAAGGCCTCCAACACAGGACCTACTCGAACATCTGTGAAGTACTAAAACCCCACTCCTAGTAAACTTCTGTTTTCCTGAGACTGTCCTAAGTCAACATTAGCAGAAAAGAAAGGAGTGCTGTGTTTCAGACAAGAGGATCAAGTCAGGGATTAGCTTTAAGTGATTTGCTGACATTTTTATTCCTGGCATTTGTAATGATTGTTTCCTACTTCCCTTTACAGGATAGCTAACGGCCAGGAGAAATAGAGTGGAAAATGCAAAACAACGAAATTATAAAACCTGCCAAATACTTCTCAGAATTGGAAAAGAGTATCCTGCTTGCTTTGGTCGAAAAGTACAAGTATGTGCTGGAATGTAAGAAAAGTGATGCACGAACCATTGCCCTCAAGCAACGGACCTGGCAGGCGCTGGCGCACGAGTACAACTCCCAGCCCAGTGTGTCACTGCGGGATTTCAAACAGCTGAAGAAGTGCTGGGAGAACATCAAGGCTCGGACGAAAAAAATTATGGCCCATGAAAGGCGAGAGAAAGTGAAACGCAGTGTCAGCCCACTTCTGAGTAGCCACGTGCTGGGGAAGGAGAAGATCGCCAGCATGCTGCCCGAGCAGCTCTACTTCCTGCAGAGCCCTCCCGAGGAAGAGCCCGAGTACCACCCTGATGCCGCAGCCCAAGGTATGGTATGGCCCTGAGCTCGGCTTGCATGTTCTTGCTGGGTACCTGTTTGACGTGTGAATTTTAAAATCCCGAATTTTAAGGGACTTGATAAAAAAGAAACTTGAATATCAAACCTGAGTTTCCCAATTCAAAGTCTCCCATGTATGTAGAACATTCAAGTCACATAGTCCATAAAAACAGAAGTACTTGTTTATATCCTTGTACTATCTCTTTTATCGCTATTGTTACTTAAGGATAAGGAAAACGAAGGGGCTACATGAATATAGTTGTCATTAATGAAGTACTTTAGTTGCTCATCTTAACTTATCTCAGATATATTGAAGTGGATTTGTTCAAAGGTTTATTTCATTCATTCGATCTTTTTTTTATTTTTCCCAAAGAAGTGCTTCTTGAGGACCGATAATGTGCAAAGCACTGCATGAAGTCATGCAAAAGGCCACATTAAAAGAGTGAACTATTTCAGACTTAATTCAAGTTGTGAGACTAATAGAGCAAATACCCATTTAGCTTTCACCCAGATTAAAAAACAGCACTTCCACCCACTATTATATTGTGATCTACAGTTTTGGTTTGCGGCACTCCTGGTAACTTGAGGAATTCTGGGGAAAAATTATGTTCTTTTTAATATACTTTCGTTGAAAAGATAAACATGTTATATAGAGTTCTTCAGGAAGGAAAAGATGTCATATAATCAAGGAAGCTTTAAAAGGTTGGGATTAAGGGGCTATTGAAATGTCTCCAGGCAAGAAGAGGGTGAGAGAATGCAATAATTCCTGCCTCTTCTAAGATAAGAATGGCTAGTTTATATGAAGATCATTGTACTTTGCACTTAATAATTTCTGGGAAGATCAGAAGGCTGCTCATAGATGTGCTAAAGACACAGCAACAGGAACCTCTGATTTGTGGCTTGCAGGATGAGAAATTCACTTATTAGTGTCCCCCGAGTAGTTTGAGCTCCGAGGGACTAGTTAATTAAGAGTCAGAGTGCTATCCGTGTAGGGTGAAAAAGATAATAACCAAGTGAACTGAATAACACGTTTCGATTAGCACCCCCACCCCCCCACCCCCGTAGGCAGATTATCCTGGGAACTTAAGTTACAATCAAAAGTTTGCTTGCTGCCCTAGCTAGTTTGGCTCAATGGATAGAGTGTTGGCCTGCAGACTAAAGGGTCCCAGGTTCAATTCTGATCAAGGCCATATGCCTGGGTTGCGGGCTCGATCCCCTGTAGGGGACATGCAGGAGGCAGGTGTCAATGATTCTCTCTAATTATTGATGTTTCCATCCCTCTCCCTTCCTCTCTGAAATCAATAAAAAAATATTTTTAAAAAAGTCTGCTTGCTGATCATCTGACCAAGGTTAAGTCCAGGGAGCCAGTGGGGCAAGCACGGTGGTTAAAGTCATGCGCATCATACATCATTTTCCAGTTGTAGGAGCCCCTGTGTCTGAATTTTGATTCTTGAGTCCTAAGCCAGAGAACTTTCCAGCAAACAGTGTTTATGTGGACACCTGTCAGCTCTCTGTTTTGCCCCTTCTCTTTGCTGCTTCTGTAGGGATGAGGCCCACTGCTAATAGACAGTGCCCTTGTTTTCGAGATGTTTGTAGCTTCAGCCAGCTACTCTCCATCTTGCTGACCTTGGAGCCATTCTGTCCCTGTGAGGCAGTGAAGGGACTGGTGCTGGGGTGGGAGGGAAGGAGGTGAATCAGCAGGGCTACTTTTCAAATTATTTATGTTCCCTGGGAGATGTTACCTAGGAAGGTGTGGACTGCTGTAGTTCACTTTGCAAATTTTTTATCTGTATTATTGTGTATTGATTTCAAGGATTGTTCTAAGAGGACAGTCTCATTCCCCCCCATTTTCAAATTTTAGGGTAGGATCTAGAACGTTCATAAGTGTTTTTCTCTTTCTTTTTGGAGGAAATGATATAATTCATGTATTCTGATAAGTTTCCAGCAAGAAGGGGATAAATATGGACTCTCAGTGTCCTTCCTGTCATGACATTTGGTAGACACCAACTTGTAAAAGAGATTGATATTAAATTGGATGTTTGTACATATATGGCACATGAGACTTCTCTTTTTGCTGGTGATTATTAAAGTATAGCCAAATGCTACCTGTTCCTGTCTCCAGGTCAAATTTGTAGTATGGCAGAGAACCATGGTGCTTTGTTAGTTGGGGAGTGTGTCCAAAGTAATCCGTTAACACAAGTAGATAAGGTACTGGAACTCTTTCTATATATTAACAGCTTTGGTGTTACCCAACTCATTTTGCATTTAATTTACTTTTAGGAAATAAAAAGAAAGCTGAACTTGTCAATCATTCCTTCTGGGTCCTGGTGGGGAAAAAGGTTGAAAATATGCAATAGGGTTTTGGCTCTCATTACATCATGTGTATTTTGACACATGGAGTGTGTGTGTGTGCACGTGTGCATATGTATGTGTTTTATTTAGTTAGCATCTCTTACACTGTGCTGTCCAATACAATAGTTATAAGTCACATGAGGCTAGTAAACCCTTGAAATGGGGGTAGGCTGAATTTAGACATGCTATAAATATACATCCTGTATCTTGAAGACTTAGTACCAAAAAAAAAGATGTAAAATCTCTTACTAATAATTTTTATATCAATTACATATAATGATATAATGTTTTATATCAATTACATATAATGATGAAATGATAATATTTTAGAAATGTGGGACTTAAAAATATTTTATTATAATTAGTTTCACTCCCTTTAATGTGGTATGAGAATTTAAAATCACATATGTAGCTTATATTATATTTCTATAGGGCAGCACTGTTCTAGCACAGTGCAGAGTACCTGTTGCAGAATTAGGCACTCAGAGAATTGTGGGACTTTATTAGCCAGGATGGAGCCTTACAGTATTCCACTAGAGGCCTCCCTTCAACAATTTTTTGTGTGTGAGATAATTTCACCTTTGTCATCTTCATCACTGTACCCAGGATAGTATTGCTTTGTCAATGACTTTCTTGAATGTACATCTGTATTTGAACTCAGTAGTGTTAAAATGTAAGTTTAACCTTTAATGTCTTTTT
>NW_006286678.1:1251743-1258124 GCF_000327345.1 Myotis davidii | reverse complement strand
CAGCCCGAACCCTCGTGTTCAGCTGTCAGAATAACAGCCAATAAAAACTACAGGAGCAAAACCTCTCAGGAAGGTGCTTTAAAAAAGATGCATGAGGAAGAACACCATCAACAAATGTCCATCTTACAACTGCAGCTGATACAAATGAATGAGGTGCATGTGGCCAAAATCCAGCAGATAGAGCGAGAGTGTGAGATGGCAGAGGAGGAACACAGGATAAAAATGGAAGTTCTCAATAAAAAGAAGATGTATTGGGAAAGAAAACTACAAACTTTTACCAAGGAATGGCCTGTTTCCTCATTTAACCGGCCCTTTCCCAATTCACCCTAAGACTGTGAGGGTGGCTCCCTTGTGGTTTTGATCTGTATTGGCAAAGAAAGTCTGGAACATGAACTTGCGGTCAGACCCCTGTAACAGAGCTACAACTAGGAAACGTAGAGTGGTAGTTGTCACTTATTTAAGAATACGTTCAGGTAAACAGCTGCACCCTCTGTACCCCTTCCGTGGCCAAGAAGCTGTTATAGTCTTCAGAAAATTCACTATGAGTGTGCTGTCATTCTGAATGGAATGTCTCTTAATTAGAATTCATACAAGATTTTTTTTTTTTTTACCAGACAGTAGAACTTTTCTGTCCCAGTGATGCCCTCCCAGTGAACGTGGCTGTCCCAGGAGGCCCCACGTCTCTCCAAGTGGTGACGCTGTCGCTCAGCACTTGCTAGAGGTCTTTAGGGAACCTCCATGAGAGCTGCAGCACCTCGTTCATTTTCCAGTCGTATCCTCTGAGTTTGGACTTTCTGATTTTATTTTATTGTATTACTTTATTTTATTTTTAAATATATTTTTATCGATTTCAGAGAGGAAGGGAGAGGGAGGGAGAGATAGAAACCCCACTGATGAGAGAGACTCATTGATCGGCTGCCTCCCGCAGGCTGCCACTGGGGATCAAGCCTGCAACTCAGGCATATGTCATGACGGGGAATCGAACCTTGACCTCCTGGTTCATAGGTCAACGCTCAATCACTGAGCCATGCCAGCTGGGTGACTTTCTGATTTTAAACAGCCCAGCATGTGGAAGGATATTTCCTGATGTGGCTCCTCTACTGCCTTTTACTTTTATTTTTTATTTTTTTTGCCTTTTTAAGGCCTTTCCCCAAAGAGGAGTTCAAATAATGTCGCCAACAAAGGGAGCACTATTGGAACCAAGAATGTAGCTACTTTGAGGGAGAAATTTCGTTTAGATTTCTACATCCTGTCATGTTTGTTTTATTAAAAGAAAAGACTTGCAATTTTATAGTCACACTGTGTATGTTCTTTAAAGGTGCTGCCTCCCCCACTGTGTGCCAGGTTTGGCCTTCCCTCTGTAGTTTTCCCCCTGTGTTATACTATTGAGTTAATGGTTGCCATTGTTTCTAATCTTCAGCCACCTTAGGATCCTTCCCTCAGTGTGCTCCTGGTGCTAGCTAATAGTGATGCTATATAGTTTACATTACACAGTTAGCATTGGGCTTTTAAGAACCCATTATCAACTTATTTGGAAATATGGATTGATAAATGGATATTTTGGTTGAGCTGTGATATGGCTTCTCCTGCAGCCTAGTGTTAAAAACAGCCCTGAGCGTTGGGCACAGCAGTAGCTGGCAGGAGGGAAGTGACAGTTACAGCTGGTCAGCAACTTCTGAGAATGAGATTTCAAGGCCGTGGGTTGGGGAGGGAGAAATAGGTATGGCAGAGGCTGTAGAGGGAGTGTAGGACTAGGAGTCAGGGCCTGAATTCTGAGCTTGGTTCTGCCTCAAGTGCTCTGGGACCTTGGGTAACTCCTTTTAATCCTTGACTATGGTCTTTCCACTCCATAAAGCAAGAGAGTTGGTCTAGATAATGTTCAGAATTTGCTACAACTCCTTGACTATAGGGTGGTCTGCACAGTGTTAGATGGGTACTGCTAACATCATCATTGTCCCAGGGCATGGGTCAATAGTTTACTGCATTGGCTAAGCTTCCCTCCCTCATAATTTTGGAATTTGGGTCTTAGGAACTGTAAGTTCAGTAAGGTACACAAATACTTGTTATTTATGAACTGCATGAAACAAATGGGTTTCAATTCATTTTATACATTATCATTTTTTACTCAATTATTTTTATTGACTTCAAAGAGGAAGGGAGAGGGAGAGAGAGAGAGAGAGGGAAAAAAACATCAATGATGAGAGGGAATCATTGATCGGCTGCCTCCTGCACGCCCCCTATTGGGGATCCAGCCCACAACCCAGGCATGTGCCCTGACCGGGAATCGAACCATGACCTCCTGGTTCGTAGGTCGATGCTCAATCACTGAGCCATGCCAGCCGGACATACGTGATCATATTTTAAATCTCTTAAAGGAACTGTTTATTTAAAGGATCCCTGTGAAGATAGTCTTCTTCAAAAGAAAGGATCTGTGTTCTTCACTGAGTTTTTTACCAAATGGACCTTATTGTGAAGAAGCATCTGGATAAAGACCCAAACTTCAATAGTTTACGGGAGACAGAACTTGACTTTCCATGTCCTCCCGCCCCCTTGGGAGCACAGGTGTGGAATGAGAAAATGCTTTTGCCTCATCTGTGATAATTGAGTCAGCAGCCGAAAGCCCCTTGTTCTACCATTAGTGGTATTTATGAGTTCCTAACAGTAGTTTTCAACCTTGACTGTGCATTAGAAACGGTATTTTATAAATAATTAATCCCACTGGGTCCTGCTACTGGAGGATTCTGATTCAGTTGACCTGGGTTGGGGCCTGGTCTGCTAGAGTTTTTGGCAGCTTTTTAGGGGGCTATGATCTATAATTGGGGATTGAGAAACATTGGAGTCGAGTTCATATCCTGTGAGGCCATGCAGAAGTAAGGAAATAATGCTCAGAGAAGAGCTACCTGGCACCAGGCCCATAGCTAGTGAATGGCAAAGCAGAACCTCAGTCCCAGGTCTCTTGATTCAAAAAAAAAAAGTCCCACCTACCCGCCCTGCCCCATCCCTCAAAGCTATCTAGTGGATTTGTTATATCTTGAGAGCCAGGTCACATTACATGGTACTTGTAGTGTCTCTATTCAAGAACAGGTCCATCCCAATTCATTTTACTTTTATTTTTTAAAAAATATTGTTATTGATTTCAGAAAGGAAGGGAGAGGGAGAAAGAAACAGAAACATCAATGATGAGACTCATTGATCGGCTGCCTCTTGCATGCCCCACATTGACTGGGAATCAAACCGTAACCTCCCGGTTCATAGGTTGTGCTCCAGGAGGCAGATTAGAAGACAGGCTGAGTTTAGAGGAGACTGGGATCCGTGAGATGAGGTAAGAGGGTTTGGTCCTGGTTAGGATGAGGTGATAGGAGGACCCAGAGGAGGCTGTAGAGAAAATGAGGGAGGCCAATGTGAAGGGCATTGCAGAAGTGGAATCAGACAGGATGGGCAGTTGATTGCTTTTGTTGGGGAAGAGGGAAAAAGTTTAAAGCTAGATGCCTGAAAGAATGATGCTTGCCCTAGCTGGTTTGGCTCAGTGGCATCAGCCTGAGGACTGAAGGGCCCCAGGTTCGATTCCAGTCAAGGATACATGCCCAGGGTGCAGGCTTGATCCCCAGTAGGGGGCGTGCAGGAGGCAGCCAATTAATGATGCTCATCATTGATGTTTCTTTCTCCCTCTCCCTTCCTCTTTGAAATCAATAAAAATATATTTTAAAAAATAATGATGCGGCCTCTTGAAATAAAGGAAGAAAGGATGCATTTCTGGCTTTGACCCATCTTAAGAGAGACCCACCCACACCCAAACTAGTGCATTGCCTCAAACACTGGCATCTCCTCTCATTTCCTTGGCTGTCACTTCTTTGCTCTCATTTCTGCCTCTTCAGCTGCCTGTTCATCTGACACATTAGCCCCTCCCTCCTGGGTCCTTGTCACCCCACTCATTTGGTACTGCCTCTGCCATCATCACCCCCATTGCAGCTGGTGGTGTGTCAGTCCCCTTCTCTTATAATGACTTCATACTAGAAAGATCAGAAAAGATGATTTCTTTACCTTGAGCTTTAGTTATTTCCTAGACAGATGGTATCTATAAATCTCATTTTAAAAAAATGTCCCATGTTGTATAAAGGAGCACTGGCAGAGAGGGGTTGTTATCCCCCATGTATGCTTGTTGCAGCCCCTAATCGCATTGGCTATTTTTTTTTAAGAGAACAGAGGAAGAGGGGTGGCATGGTGAGAGAGTGCATCTGAGTTGTCGGCAGCCACCGCGGTGTCAGATCAATCACATCAGCACTTGGTCCGGACCAGGGGAAAGGAGTGGTTCTCCTGCCTCCTGGGAATGTCAGAAGGACCCGATAATTATATTTGGCAAAGCCAGGAAGAGTGGCTCTGTAATGTCATTGCTAAGAATTACCCTTTCGATAGCATTTCTGCATGTCTGGGCTCTTCAGATGGAATGACACTCCCTTTCCGCGGTGGCTTCCCTTTCTGTTGGGCAGCTTCCCAGCTGGTCCTGTTCGTTCTTGCCCTCACGTTGAGATGTTTGTTTTTTCTTCTGTTTCCTCCTTCCCAGCCCTGTTCCTCCAACCCCTCTGTCTGTACCTACAACGTCCCCACTTTCCCTGTTTCAGAGATGTAGTCGTGTGAAAATGCGTGTGAGGGAAGTACTTGCTGAAGGACAGCAGACAACATCTGGTGTCAGCGAGGTGAAGGATAGCCTTAACCTGGCCCAGCTACCAATGACTTGCTTCCAGGCTGCACCCGCTGCTTCTGTGCCGGTGGTATTCAGAAGTCACGGGAGAGGTCGCCAAGGATCCGTGACTACAACACATTCTTTTCCTAATTGCGCCATATGTCATGCCCTTCAACACAACTTACTAATCTCTGCCTCAGTTTTTCCATCTGTGAAAGTGGTGTAATACTTATCTACCTCCCTTGAATGTTGTGAAGAGTAGTCTGTTAGCAAAACACTTTTGAAATAAAGAGTGATGAAAAGCATTTTAACATTACTGTTGTCGTTGTGAAATGGATGCCCTTCTGCAGAAACGCTGCCCTGTGGGGGAAGACCCCCGTGTGCCATGGTTTAGGAACACCCAGTATAGAAAAATTCCATAACAGATACAAGAGTGTGATTATTTGTGAAAAATTTCAACATGGCATTTCCTTAAATAGCCTTTTGGTGCCGTTAGCATGGGATTCAATTTATAGAATGGTGATTTGCATAAGTTTTTTAAAGTATCCATCTATTGAACTTGTATTACACAATGTGATTGTTGGATTTGCAAGCTGAGTGTTAACCTGTGAGTTTATCATATCGTTATTAGATGGGAAACTTCTATTTCTACATTATCCAGATCCCCAGATTGTGTGTGAAGGTTTCTCTCACGGTTGCCACTGATTGGAATGGGTTTGTTGGGGAGAAAATTCCAAATTCTGTTGTTTAAAATGGATTAGTTAATCAAAAGGATACTTGTTATAGCAGATTCCAGTTCCTTTTCTGTCTCATCATCTGATTCAACTTCCAGAATAACAAAAAATGGAAGGTCAGGGGCTGGTACTGTACTGGTGAGCTACATATGGATCTAGATTCTTATCTTTGAGTCTCAAAAGTATCTTGAGATGGGCTGGTATTATACTTTCTATAGGACTGGAGAGTGGTCACTCTAGTCACTCAGCGATTGGGAAGTCTGGTGGGTAGCTGGGGAAGATCTACTCTCATGTGGTCACGCTGAGCCCCATGCTAAAGGGGTTGAAGCTCTCTGGGGAAGCTCCTCATTGTGACAGCAGAAGTACAAGAGGGCAGCCCAACTGTGGAAGCACAGCTCAAATTGCAGTGTTATATCTGGTAATATCTCCCTGGCCAAGGAAGTCTTCTGATTGAGCCCAAAGTCAAGGGGAGAGAAGTAGACTCCTCCTAAGAAGGTAAGAAAAGGAGGTGAATATTTTTGCACAATAACCAAATCTACCACAGTGTCACAGTGGGAAGGGAACTAGTGGAGTACCAAGAAATTGAGTCCAAGACTCTCTTCTCCCATCACAGACCTTCATCCTAATCTCTCCTTCCAGCTTCCCCACTCTGCGACCCTTCCCAAACATACTCATTCGTCTCTTGGTTTCAGAACCAGGCTCTGTGAAATTCTATTGATCCCTCTACCCGGAGTGCTCTCAGCTTCTCTACAACTTCTCATCACCCATGCTGCTGAAGTGTCACCCATTCTTTAAGGTCATATGACATCAGGACACGTTCCTGGAACCTGGGCTGTGGTCCCAGCTTTGCCAGTAACTCACCATGTGATTGAGGACAACTTAACTACATCTCTCTGGATATTAACTTGATTTCCTCATTTGTAAAATAAAAGTGTTGGAAGAGAGGATCTTTAAATTCCCTTCACC
>NW_006286678.1:1236383-1251719 GCF_000327345.1 Myotis davidii | reverse complement strand
ATGGTTGCAAATATCAAAAAATTTCTATATGTGACACGGCACCAGAGTTAAGTTAGGGTTTTTCAAAATGCTGACACGCCGAGCTCAAAAGGTTCGCCATCACTGGGCTAGGGCATTCCTTCACCTATTTTAAATAGCCTAATTCTGAAGCTAAAGTTACATCATGTAACCAAAGTTTTCAATTTCACATTCTCTTTAAAAGATAATGTATACTGCCTGGCTGGTGTGGTTCAGTGGTTGAGCATCAACCCATGAACCAGGAGGTTATGGTTTGATTCCTGGTCAAGGTATATGCCTGGGTTGCAGGCTCAATCCTGGGAGCATGCAGGTGATAGCCAATCAATGATTTTCTTTTATCATTGATGTTTCTATCTCTCCCTTCCTCTCTCTGAAATCAATAAAAAAATTCTTTTAAAAAAAGATAATGTGTACATAAATGGAGTTCAAATGCTTTATCCAAGTTGATCATCTCCAAGGTTGAAAGCACCATTTGTGAAATTTATTGATAAGAGTATAATGATGTTTATAAAACAATCTAAATATAGTCAGTACAGAATTTCTATATAATGGGCACAAAAGGGTTGTTGCTTTCCGAAATATAATTTTCCCAACAAAATGTAATTGGCTACTGTTTACTTATCTGTTTCAAATGGCCCAATTCTCTAGAATATAGAATCCTTCTACTTTCTAAGTTGCTCTGTTCTAAGGCAATACTGTGCCCAGAATATGTACATTTTTGAATATGCTTTTAAAATTCTCATCAGTTGATTCCAGTAGATGATATTTGTTATAAACATCCAGGGCTGTCTAAAAACCTACTTCAGCCCTAACCAGTTTGGCTCAGTGGATAGAGCGTCGGCCTGTGGACTGAAGGGTCCCAGGTTCTATTCCAGTCAAGGGCATGTACCTTGGTTGTGGTACATCCCCAGTAGGGGGCGTGCAAGAGGCAGCTGATCGATGTTTCTCCTCGATGTTTCTAGCTCTCTATCCCTCTCCCTTCCTCTCTGTAAGAAAATCAATAAAATATATTTTAAAAAAATAAAAGCCTAACCTCAAATGTGAGGAAGGAAGTTAGCACTTCCCTTCCTCTCTGTAAGAAAATCAATAAAAAAAAATAAAAGCCTACTTCAAATGTGAGGAAGGAAGTTAGCATTTATTGAACATTGTTTATGGGTCCTAGGCACATTTGTATATTATTTTACTTAATTCTTAAAGTAATCTGCAGGAGTAGGTAATATTATCCATGTATTAAAGATAACAAAATGAAGCTTAGAGAGGTTAAGTGACATTCAAAATCACCCAGCAAAAGTTCTGGAGACGATTGCATAAATGTGAATGTATTTAATGTCACTGAACTGTACACCTAAAAAAGAGTAAAATAGTAAATTTTATGTTATTTCACCACAATAAAAAGTAAAAAACACACACTTAGCTTAGCTAGATTTAGATCCAGTATGCTTTGGTTAGGCAGTTAAAGGTACGGAAGGAAATAAACACTTTGTCTGGTTATATTTATGAAGGCATGTTAGGACTGTGGAGCCAGAAACATAGCCAAACAGAGAGAAGAGATGAGTGATGTTAGTAAAGATGTCCACAATGGCAAAGGTGGTACCCGAATCTGCCTGAGAGCAGACGGGGAATCAGTGCCCAAGACAAAAAGGAGAAGTCATCCATCAGACTTGCCATGTAGATGAGTGTTTCTCCAGTATTCTAAGTGTGCAAAGGAATCACCTGTGCATGCTGTTGTAAACACAGATTCTGATTCAGTAGGTCTGGGGTGGAGCCAGGTTTTGCATTTAACAATCATGGGCCACACATTGAGTAGCAAGGATTTTAGGTCACAGTGACCTCCAGGGCAGCTCTCTGGGCATGGTTTCAGATCCCTTGCACCAGAGAAACGGGGGTGCTTTCTCCAAGCAAATAATGGGCCCCAACCCAGACCTACTGAATCAGAACCTCTGAGGGCAGGGCGGGAATCTACACTTGCACCAAGCTTCCCAGTTGCTTGTCAAGTATCAAAGTTCGGGAATCCCTGCTAATAGGACATCACCATGGTCTTACAATAAGAATCGCTTCACTTGCATCCCTGCTTCCCGTTTTATAAAGCCGTTCACATCCTGTCTCTCCTGAACCTGTACAGCAGACTCATGAAGGGGCTACCATTAGCCCTATGCTGAAGACAGGAAGCCGACATCTCCAGTGGCTAAGTGCTGGATGCAAAGATTTTCTGACTTCCAGGAAAGTTCCTCTTATTATTTCACGGCTTTCTCTCTCATTTTACCACATCCTCACTTATACTGCTGCACAATTAGAAGTTCTTTTATGTCAAAAAGCTTCGCAGAGCGATTTTCTTTCTATGATGCTTTTAAAGATTTCAATCTGATTTAGCACATTAAGGACAGTTTATGCTTATAGGCCTAAAGTGAGCCAAGGTCATGGCAAAAAAAAAGTTTCAAGTATTGAAGAAATAGACTGCACTGAGTTCTTTTTTCACCTTTTTTTTTTTCATCTGGATATACCAGTTGTTAACATTTTGCTTTTCTCTCTCTCCTCTTTCAACCACTTGAAAGTTGCAGACAGTAGGACACTTCACCTCTAAATTCTTCAGTGTGCATGCACTAAGAACATTCTCCTATATTACCACAATCCCATTATGACACCTAAGAAAAATAACATCAAAGATAATATCATCTATATGTAGTCTACATCCAATTTCTTCAGTTGTCTTAAGAATGCCTTTATTGCTTTTTACGTACTTGGATCCAACCCAGGCTTATTGCGTTTGCTTGTCTTGTCTCTTTAGTCTGACTTAATCTAGAACAAGCCTTTCTCATTTTTTTGTCTTTCATGACATTCAATTTCTTTTTAGTTCAGGCCCTGTCAGTGCACCCTACATTCTGGATTTATTTTATTACTTCCTTGTGATTAGATTCAGGTTAAACTCCTTTGGCAAGGCTATCATGTAGATAATGTCATCTACTTCTCATTACATCATTTCGGGAGCTACATGAGCAAAAGCTGCCCCACCATTGGTGAGGCTAAATTTGATCACCTGGTGAAGGCTATATCTGCTAGGTCTCTCCATTATAAAGCGATTTCCTTTCAGTCATAGTTCATAGGTTGTCTGTGGAGTAATGCTTTAAGACTGTGAATATCCTTTTCCCTAACAACCGTTCATACAATGGTTTTAGCATCCATTGATGATCATCCATTACTCAGTTATTTCATGGGGATTGAAAAATGATTAGATCAACCTTTGCCATTTGCCAGGATTCATATGGAAGAAAGGTATGCCAGATGTGAGAATACCTGAATTCAGGTCACCTCAAGTCGTGCTGGCTACTCAGAGAGCAAAGGCTCCACTTTGCCCCAACGTTCTTAAGAGATCAGCTCCTTTACAATTCCTTTGCTGGAGGAGAAAAGATAGTAGGAAAGATAGTTTTTTCTCCAATGCGGATAAATGCTCACCTGAGAAAGAAGGCTCCGAACTCTCCTCTCCTCGGCACCCCTGCTCCAGGCTGCTTCTCTACCTAGTGTCTGTGGCCAGTGCTATCCATCTCTCCTGAACTCTCCTGGGGGAACTCACACGTGTTCGCTCCCCTTATCATCAATGACCACTTCAATTTTTTCCCCCCTTCTCAAATCTGATCCAAAATTTCTGTGTAATAAGGATTTGGGACAGTAATCTGGTCGAAAGTGATATCTGTTATATACATGGCATATTATAAATCATTTTTTAAAAAGTAACTTTTTATGTAAGATTGAGGAAGCAATTGCCTTCATCAAAGATGATGATGAAGATTGGGGTGGAAAGGCTAAAAGGGGGCTGGTGACGATTATGGTGGCATCAAAGCTACCTTAAGCTACCTTTTGATGCAGCCACTCCCCCTTGCCCCCCACTACCTGCACCTGACTCTACTGCCCTTCTCTAGCACATAGAAGCCAGGATTCAAGAATTTCCTCAGTATTTCACTACCGCACCCACAAAACCACGTGCATCAGCTTTCATTCTCCCTACCTTCCTTTTTATTACAAAGAAGAAAATGTCTTCTCTAAAAAATTAGTCAGTTCATCTGTGCTTTGACTTTCACCCCTTCATGTCTTATACTACTGATAATTATCTTTCACCTGTGTTGTGTAATCAACTCTCTCCCACCCCCTGAAATTGTTACAGTCTCATCTAGAAACGTCCCCTCCAGCCACAGTCACCTCTAGCTTTGTTGCTCTTCTCTTCACAGCCAAGCTGTCTAAATGTTCTGTCTCCAATTCCCACTTCCTACTCATGTCTCAGTAAACTCTAATCTGGATTCTGCCCCAACCCCTTCACCAAATGGCTCTTGCTAAGATCACTAATGACTTCAAGTGACTGAATGCATTGGACCCTATTCAGTAATTATCTTGCTTGACCTCTCAGCAGCATCTGACCAATTGACCATGTCTTGCTTTTTGAAACACTTTTGTTCCTTGGTTTTCCTCCTATTTTCTGGTAGTTCTTTCATTGCTCCCTCCACTGGAGCCCCTCAGGGCTTCAGCCTAGGCCCGCGTCTCTTCTAATTTTATGGTATCTCATTCAGTCATCACGCCCGCTTCCAGGACTTCAATTAATTTATCCTCTGATGACTCCCACACTTATAGGTCCATCAGACTTAAAATCCAACCGCTGCAGGACAGATCAGTACAGATACTTCACTGGCCCCTCATAACTGAACTCATCACCCTTTCTCCAAACCTGCTCTTTCTCCAAAGATGGATAGTTTAGGAAATGCTGCCGAACAAGGAATGGCCCTGGCTTGACACTTTCTCTCCCACACCTCCCAGTTAGTCACCAAATTCTATTGAGTTTAGCTTCTTAATCTAATTTATTGACTTGTCCCTATCTTCTCTAGTCAGAGCCATGATCATCACTCACCTAGAACCCGGCCATAGCTCTTCCACGGTTTTCTTGGGTATGTTTTGCCTTTCCAGTCCATTTTGCACACTGCAGCCCAAGTGATTTTTAAAAATAGCTTAATTGAAATACAATTAACATACCTTATAGTTCACACATTTAACCAAGTGATCTTTTAAAAACACAATTCTGAGCAGGGTTGTTCCTTGTTTATAATCTTAGGCCCAAGTCTGAATCTGGATTCTGGCTTAAAAGGCCCTGTATGTCCAGCCCTTATTTCCGGGGGTCTCCAACTTTTTTCTTTGTGTGATTCGCCTCCTCACTGGGGTCAGCCACAGATGCCTTATCTGTGTTTCTTGCCCTACTCTTTATTTCATTTTTACACGTGGAACTTTATAGAATACTGTTCCCTCTTTACCCCCTTCTAACTCTTCATCAGTCTTTTAGCCTTAATTTAAATATCACTTCTTGTTTTTTAAATTTTTTTATTGATTTCAGAGAAGAAGGGAGAGGGAGAGGGAGATAGAAACATCAATGATGAGAGAGAATCGTTGATCGGCTGCCTCCAGCACGCCTCATACTAGGGATCAAGCCTGCAACCTGGGCACATGCCCTGACTGGGAATTGAACCTTGACCTCCTGGTTCATAGGTCAATGCTCAACCACTGAGCCACACAGGCCAGACTAAATATTACTTCTTTGGGGGAAGTTTCCTTAATACCTCCAGCCCCTGGTACCTTAGGGGGTCCCTGTCTGATGCGTTCACACATCCCTCATAAAACTCTTCACAATTGTAAATGGTTGTTTAAAGTCTGACTTCCTGGTAGACTGTAGGACAGACACTGTGTCTATTGTTCCTTTCCATCCTCACTGCCTAACATGGCTGCCTGGCACGGAACACAAATAGTGTTAGATAAATGTTGGATGAATGGTGGTGCTCTCCATGCCCTGCCCTGACCTTGCTCCATTGTTGTTGAAACCACCACTGCTCGAGCTGCTCTAAGTCTTACCGCTGTTGCTCTGTGTTGAGAGGAACAGCATCAGAATGTGGTCTGTTTAACAACTTGTTTAATTAGGAACCCAGACTAAGTGCTGAGTCTAACAGTATTAACCCTGAGGTTGAATCCTGAGGCCATCAGACTGTAGGAGGGAATACTTTTCAACTGGGAGCCAAGGGAGGAGAGTTAGAAAACAGCTGTCACAATTCAAGTTCACATGTACTGTACAGATGAGTGGCTATATACTGTAAAGTGTGCATGGATACACATATGTAAGTGTGCATGTACAAACACAGGGCCCAGCTGTCACACTCAAATATGCATGCATGCATGCTCTCACAGAAGCAACCTGATACATACTCATTTCTAACATATGTACACAGAATGCAAATTGACATATGCTTGGCACTTATGCATATGTACCAAGGCAAGTTGATACACTCACTACATATGTACACACACAGGCAAAGGACATATGTTCAATACATATGTATACATACAGAGGCAAGCTGACATATTTAAGCACATGCAGTAGTAAAATATAATTATTTAGCTCCATTTGACTCACTCTAATTCTTTCATGTACTTAGCTTCTTGCTTTCTCTCTCTTTCATATTTCTTAGCTCAGTGGGTGCCAGGCTCAAGTTTCCAGGCTCTTGGCTATAACCTTGTGTCCTTCCCTTTGACCCTCCTGGCTCTTTGTCATGACTTTTCTGCCCAGTCGTTTGGCTGTCCCTGCCAGCACCCTCCTGCAGGTGTCTCTAGTAGCCAGACAGCTCAGATCAACTCTTTTGACTGCTGACTTTCAGTCCTTACGTTTCGTTTTGGACCGTAAGCTTTGGAGTCAGAGAGACCTGAATTTGAGTCCCAATCCTGCTGCCCGCTCGCTATGTAACCTCTGACAAGTTACTTAACCTCACCCAACCTCACTTTTCTCATCTACAGGATAATAATAGCACGTTCCACACTAGGTTTTTGGGAGCATTAATTAGATAATCCACGTGGAGCTCTTAGCCTCGCATATATATGCAGTTAATGGCTACTGCTACTAATAATAGCTAACACTTATAATGTGCTTACTGTGCCACTATTCTTTCTAGCCAATTATTTATTGAGTACACTTACAATGTACCTAACATGATTCTAAGCACTTTACTTATACAGACCCATTTTATCCTTACAACAACCCTGTGAAGTAGGTACACATTTTAGCTCCAACATTACAGATTATGGGGCTAAGGCATAGAGAAGTTGAGTAACTTGTCCAAGGTCATAGAGCTGGCAAGTGGCAGAGTTCAGATGCACAACCAGATGGTTCAGTTCCAGAGCTTACACTCTTAATTACGATGCAATACCTCTTACCATTCATGTCTGATTAGCTTTGTCAGAAAAACTATTTCTTCGGTATAATCCTTTATGACTTAAACCCTTGGAGAAATTTTGAATTGCAGCTGAAAATTTCCATTTGCTGAAAGATGGATAAATGTCTTCATTCTGTATTCAGAGCGATACCGAACAATAAAATGACAAGACCTGTAGGAAAAACCCAGACGTGCCTCCTCGGTCTCTCCACCCACTCACGGGGACTGTTTGGGTGAGACGTGTTTCACACCGACAGTGGGGAAGCCTGCTCTCCTCCAGGCAGAGTGAGGCTGCCTCTCTGGGTTCCCACCGCACTTTTTGTTCAGATATCGGTGATCCTCGGCTCCTCGGCTTCTGTGCATCGATGTAATTGAGGGCCATTAAGGGGATGTGGGGAGCAATAACAGTGCCTTCAACTGGAGTTGTAATTATAAGCAGTGCGATCACAACAGTCCCTGGATGCAGGCACAGAAGCCTCCACAAAAGAAAGCCACCTGCTACATTGGCAGGGGGCTCAGGACGCTCAGGGTGGCTCGAGCATACTCCGTGGTGGCGGCAGTCTTAGTGATGCCAATCTTTGCTCCGTCTTGTATCAGGTGATGACGCTTCTCTACCTGTTCATGCTGGTGATGTGGTGGGGCTTTGAGGTGAGATGGAGCCAGGTAACTCCAACTTCCTAGCTTTGTGGTTTGGGAAGGTCACTTACTCTTACGCATCTCCATTTCCTCATTTATAAAATGGAAATAATACCTACCAATGGGGTGGGTGGGAAGATTAGTGACAACAAATATGAAGTGCCTGGCCGTACCTGGGATGTATGTAGCAGGTCTTCAGTAAATGATAACTGATATTATTATGGCTGGATCCAACAAGTAGTCTCTCTCACCAATATTATTATGATGGGGGTCTCCCTTACTAGACTAAAAGTTCTATAGAAGCAGGGTCTTTGTTTTGTTCACTGCTCTTTCTCTGCTTCTAGAACAGTGCCCAGATCCTAGTAGGTGCTCAGTAAGTATTTGTTGGATCAATGAACGAAATTTAAAACAAGTTGACCTTTCTCTCTGTCCTTATTGGACTGGCCTGCACTCAGACCTTATACTCGCAGGCCCTTTGCTTATGGTGTTCCCTCTGCCTGAAACACGATCTCTTCACTTGGCGAAGCTCTACTCACCCTTCTGATCTGTGCCAGTCTAACAGGTAAACCCTCTGACCTTCCCCTTCATAGCATTTATCAATATTGTTGTAGTTGTATTTGTATAATTGTTTAATGTTTGACTGTAAACTTCATAAGGACCATGGACCAAGTCTGTTATACTCATCACTGTATTGTCAAGGACCAGGAATAGGCCTTCAATAAAAAATTACTGTCCTAACTGGTTTGGCTCAGTGGATAGAGCATCAGCCTGAGGACTGAAGGTCCCGGGTTCAATTCCAGTCAAGGGCACATGCCCAGGTTGTGGGCTTGATCCCCAGTAGGGGGCACGCAAAAAGCAGCTGATCAATGATTCTCCCTAATCATTAATGTTTCTATCTCTCTCTGTCCCTCTCCCTTTCTCTCTGAAGTCAATTCAAATATATTTAAAAAATTACTGAACAAATTGTTTTGAAGACCCCTTTCTCTAGAAAGTGAGGTCCGATATCTCGTGCTGGGCCGGAGGCCAATCCCAGGCTTGCTCCAGCGCTGCCCCATGAATCATTCCGACGCTCCTGATGGAGCTCAAGCGCTGTGACTTTCTCCTACGGGGGCCAATCTGTCAGCCCCGAATTGTCTCATTACTGCGTATCAGGGCTCTGTTATGCCGCAATACCCTTCAGCAGGTTTTTGTCCAGAAAAGCCAGACTTTTGTCTGGGCTGGGAGTGTGGCTTAGGATTTACCATTTACTCTTCCCTCCTACATCCCCAAACACACACACACACACACACACACACACACACACACACATTACACACACACACACACACACACACTGCTCCATTTTGATTTATCGTTTAGCACACTGAGTTGTAGTTGTTAATTTTCAGATTTCCCTTCTCCCACCCGTCACATCCCCCCTCCCATTGAGGCAGAGCTGTCTCTGGCCCCCAGAGGCTACTGTGGTGCCTAGCATGCAGTGAGTGGATGCTCACAAAGATTCCTTGAAGGAATGCAATGTTTTCCATGAACAGAGCTTTGTTGAGGACAAAAACCAACTCATTTGAGAGGACACTACCTCTGGTTTAAAATAAAAAGAGCTGAGCCAATCTGTGGTTCGATTTGGATTGCATTTTCTGTTACTTGGAACTGAAAACATTCAGCAGAGCATAAATAATAGTGTTTAATTATAGGATTTCTTTCAGATAGATTGTTAAAAAAATACTCATTGTGTATTCACTCTCACTCACTTCCTTAAGAAGAACAGACTTCCGTACCTACTGTCTTTGAGCTCAGATTTGAGACTTGCCTTATCCAGTGGGATGTTAGCAGACGTGTACCAGCAGGGGTGTGAAATGTATAGTGGGCATGTGCCCCTGGACACATGCCCACTATACATTTCCATAAGAAGATTTTTCCCTTGATGGACCTAGAGCAGGGATGGCGAACCTATGACACGCGTGTCAGAGGTGACATACAAACTCATTTTTTTGGTTGATTTTTCTTTGTTTAATGGCATTTAAATATATAAAATAAATATCAAAAATATAAATCTTTGTTTTACTATGGTTGCAAATATCAAAAAATTTCTATATGTGACACGGCACCAGAGTTAAGTTAGGGTTTTTCAAAATGCTGACACGCCGAGCTCAAAAGGTTCGCCATCACTGAGTCCTAGAGGGTATTATGCTGAGTGAAATAAGTCAGACAGAGAACTACAAATACCATATGATTTCACTTATATGTGGAATCTAAAGGGCAAAATAAACAAATAAAATAGAAACAGGCTCATAGATGCGGAGATGGTTTCCAGAGGGAAGAGGATGGGGGTGGAGCTGGGTGAAAAAGGTGAAGGGAATAAGAAGTACAGATTGGTAGTTACAAAACAGTCATGAGGATATAAAAATGGCCCTTGCCAGTTTGGCTTAGTGGATAGAGCGTCGGCCTACGGACTGAAGGGTCCTGGGTTCGATTCTGGTCAGGTACCTCGGTTGCAGGCTCCACCCTGGCCTGGGCCCTGGTCAGGGCATGTGCAGGAGGCAACCAATCAATGTGTTTCTCTCACATCAATATTTCTTTCTGTCTTTCCCTCTCTCTAAAAATCAATGGAAAAGTATCATCGGGTGAGGATCAAAATATAAAATAAAAATATAGCACAGGGAATATAGTCAATAATATTGTAAACAGCTTTGTATGGTGCCAGGTGGATACTTGAAATATTGGGGGATCACTTAGTAAGGTATATGATTGTCTAACCATTATGCTGTACTCCTGAAAATAATACAGAATAATACTGAATGTCAACTGTCATTGGAAAATAAAATTAAAAAAATAAAGAGAATAATTCCTCCTGGATAGTTGCTGTGCCTTCAGCCAGGCCCCAAAATGAATAATACTGGAGCAGGTCAGAGCTCCATCAGCTTGAAGCAGAGCCATTCAGCCAACCCTAGTCTAGATTAGTCAACATCCAGACCTATAAAAAAATGTTTATTGTGACACGAGGCTGACATTTTGAGGTTGTTAGTAAAAAAGCAACAATAACTGCCTGATCAAGGTTAGGCCTGGGGTTTTCACAGTGGCAGTACAGCTGAGTTACTTACAGAACTCTAATATAAATAAGGGAGACTTGAATTTCCCCCAGGATGTCTGGAGTGATGTTCAGAAATCTACATTCTTTAAAACACTCTGAGGTGGTTTCATGTAGCAAATTCCACACTCTTTGCTCTCTGATATTTTGGCGTTACTAATATTAGAGCATGTGATGGGGGTCGTATTAGATGACCACTAAGACCTTTTTCCTCTCTGAGACTGGAAGTCAGAGAAATCCTGTTTCTGAAGTAGAGTCCTTTTCACTCTGAAAACTTTTGAATCTTTGTTGAATTTTTCTTACCTAATTTGTAGGAAGATGCAAATGTAAATTAATTTTTCATTTATGGCTACAGGGTTTTTGCTTTTTATTTAAGAATCATCTCTCCCTAGCCAGTTTTGCTCAGTGGATAGAGTGTCGGCCTGCAGACCCAAGGGTCCCGGGTTCAGTTCTGGTCAAGGGCATCTACCTCAGTTGTAGGCTCCTCCCCAGCCTGGACCCTGGTTGGGCTACTGCAGGAGGCAACCAATCGATGTGTTTCTCTCACATCGATATTTCTGTCTTTCCCTCTTCCACTCTCTGTAAAAATCAATGGAAAAATATCCTTGGATGAGGATTTAAAAAAAAAAAGAAAGAACCATCTCCTCTTAGTATTTCTGCCTGGGCTGTGGTTAGCAGTCAAATGCAAGAGGCAAAATACTGAGGCTGGGAGAGCCGAGATGTAGAGCAGGAAAGAAGGACAGGGAAGGCCAAGTTTACCAGAGCAGCTGCTGGAGGAGGGGTCTGGGGAGGAGCCCTCGGCTGTAGTTGAGCAGTGAGGAACCTGGATCATACCTGATTCAAGAGCCAGAAGTTGAATCTCAGTTGTAACAACTGCCATGCCACTGCTTATAGGTTAGAGGTTTGGGGTAAATCTTAATAAAATGTTAAAGATGTGAACTTATGTAAAAAGCTTCATGAAAGTAAAACTTAAAAGGAAAAAGCTTTTTCAAATATAACAATAAAAACTTCCATTGAAAAGAATTCAGGCAAAACACCCCACCTTACAGAATTTTAATATATTACCGTATATTCTTTTTGACATTTTTTCCTATGGATGTATATACACACATGGATATTTTAGGAAAATAGGATTTTCTTATACCTACTCATTAGTACCCTGCTTTTGTCCATGTTCATAAACACTAACCCCATCATCGCTGTATAATACTCCAATGTTCAAAGAGGCACCATATTTTATTTCTCATGGATGGACATGCAGAATATATAAGCTGTGATGAACATTCATATATACATTTGTTGTTGTTGTTAGTCCTCACCCAAGGATACTTTCTCCAGTGATTTCTAGAGAGAATGGGAGGGAGCAGAGGGAGAGAGAGAAGGAAGCATTGATTGGCTGCCTCCCTCATGAGCCCCCAGTGGGGTTGGGAAACCTGCAACTGAGATACATGCCCTTGACCAGAAATCTATCCTACCACCCGGTGCTTTAACCACTGAGCCAAACCAGCAGGGCAAACATTTATATATATTGTGTGTGTGTGTGTGTGTGTGTGTGCGCGTGCGCTTGTCCAATTATTTCCTTAGGATAAATTCCAATATGTGGAATTGTTAGATTAAAGGGTAAACATATTTTAAAAGTTTTCATACATGGTTGAATTGCCCTCCCAAAATGTATAAATTAATAGTGCTAGGTTTTGTCCATTCTTTTAAGTATTTATTGTTAATCATCTATGGAAAGGAATTGTGGTTTTAATTTGCTTTTTATTACTGAATATCTTTTTATATATTTACTAGAGGCCTGTTGCATGAAAAGACTCGTGCAATAGGCCTTCCCTTCCCCTGGCTGCCGGCACTCAGGACCCAGGCCTTGGCTCTGGCTGGAGCCGCCTCCACGCCCCTCGCTGCTCCAGAGGGAGCCGCCTTCAAGCCCCTCGCTGCTCTGGCCAGAGCCGCCCTCAGTCTTCGCGCCTAAGTATGCAAATTAACCGCCATCTTTGTCGGAGGTTAATTTGCATATCACTCTGATTAGCCAATGGTAGGTGTAGCAAAGGTATGGTCAATTTGAATCTTTGTCTATTATTAGATAGGATTGTCTGTATTTTATGTGATAAGGCATAAAATACAGATAGCTTCCCATTTTTCTGTTATGTCAATGTTTTCTTCTTGATTTATATTAGTTCTTTATATTAAGTTATTTACACTGAAAATATTTTCCCTAATGTGGCTTGGCCTATGGTGGCTTTTCACAAGTTTAAAGAAATGTTATGAGTAAAATTTATCAGTTTTTCAATGAGATTAAAAAATTCCTTCTTGGGTGAGAGGCAGCATAATGGGATGAAAAAAGGCAGAGATCTTTTAAACAATTTAGCCCATAATCTTCCTGCCTATGGCTGGTTCTTCCTTATCATAATGTGATAGGAAGAGCATTGGACTGGGAGTCACTTTACCTCTCTGGGTTCCAACTTCCTCATCGGAAAATTAGGATGAGAATGAAAACTCCCTTGTAGAGCTATAAAAAAGAATTGGAGAGAATGCACGTAAAGAGCTTGGTCCAGGTCAGGTATATAGCAAATCTCTCTATATTGGCTATAATTAGTGGGAGAGGGCAATATAGAATCTTTTGTTGACAGAGCATAAATGAGCTCAGGAGGCTTTGGCTAGAAATAAAGGATAATGATTTATTCAGGGGTCTTAGGGTTTGCAAACCGTTAACTAGGTAATACCAGAGTGTTGTAAAGAAGAAAGAAAAGCTGAGGGTTCTTACAGTAAAAAGTACATTTTTGAGAAGAATCAGTCCTGGGTTGGTTTTCGATGATAATCCTCGATGACCAGTGGTCTGGATAGTGAATGTCAGGTTAAGTGACATTCTGGGTATGTAAACATTCTTTCCTTAATCCCTCAGGTGGTTATCAGAGGGTTTTCTGGTGGTTTCCAGTCCCTATGCAGTACTAGAAAGTTCAAGGGTGAAGGGATTAAGCAATCCTATATAATAAAAGGGTAATATGCAAACTGACCCTAACAGCAGAACGACTGGGAATGACTGGTCACTATGACACACACTTACCACCAGGGGGCAGATGCTCAATGCAGGAGCTGCCCCCTGGTGGTCAGTGCACTCCCACCGGGGGAGCTCTGCTCAGCCACAAGCCAGGCTGATGGCTGCCAGCACAGTGGTGATGGCGGGAGCCTCTCCCGCTTCCTCAGCAGCGCTAAGGATGTCCGACTGCAGCTTAGGCCTGCTCCCCACTGGCAAGTAGACATTCCCCGAGGGCTCCAGGCTGCCAGAGGGCTGTCTGACTGCCAGCTTAGGCCCTATCCCCCTGGGGAGCCAGCCTAAGCCAGCAGGTGGACATTCCCCAAGGTGTCCCATACTGCAAGAGGGCACAGGCCGGCCTGAGGGACCCCCTGAGTGCACAAATTTTTGTGCACCGGGCCTCTAGTCCTATATAATAAAAGCCTAATATGCTAAGTGTTTGGTCGTCCAGTCATCTGTTCAACCAATCAAAGTGTTATATGCTGATGATATGCTAAGGCCGCTCAATTACTGGCTATGAAGCGCACTGACCACCAGTGGGCAGATGCTCAATGCAGTAGCTGCCTCCTGGTGGTCAGTGCATTCCCACAGAGGGAGTGCTGCTCAGTCAGAAGCCAGGTTCATGGCTGGCAGGGGCGGTGGTGGAAGCCTCTCCCACCTCAGCAAGCAGCGCTGAGGATGTCCAACTGTCAGCTTAGGCCCATTTCCCGCCCCTGCCCCCACAACCCCAGCTGTCAGCCGGACATCCCTCAAGGGTTCCTGGACTGAGACAGGGTGCAGACTGGGCTGAGGAACCCTCCCCCCCCCCCTCCGGAATTTCGTGCACCCAGCCTCTAGTAAATAAATAAATAATAGTTCTTTTAAAAAATTAAAATTAAAAAAGTTTAAGTTCCCAGGCTAGTTAAAACAAGTACAGGATCATTTTCTCATACCACCATCCACTTGATTTCAGTAATTTGCCAGCTTGACTATGGTGACTCCCTTTTATTTCTTCACTCTATTCCTTACTTTAAAACAGTATTTTAAATTCAGTTGGTGTATGTGGGAATGGGGTACGGGGGGGGGGGGTGAGGATCCCAGAAATTTAGCCATTTACCCCCATCTCTACAAACTACATAACTGGAGCCACAACTTGGGTTCCAATTCTGGTCCTGCGCATTTCTTGGTCGTGACCTTGGACGAGTCTCCTTCACCTCTCCAGGGTTCAGTTTGTTCACCGAGAAAATAGATACGGAATAGACACTTGTCTTATTTCCCACCCGGCTGCTGGGCGAAGGAAGGACTTCAAACACCGTACAGAGGACGGCAGAGATGCCGGCTAGGGCTGTGCCCAC
>NW_006286678.1:1234863-1235424 GCF_000327345.1 Myotis davidii | reverse complement strand
GCGGCCGGGGGACCGAGACTGTCGGCCAGGGGAGTGACCATGTGCTGGGGAGGTTCTTAGGGCACTGGGTCTCGAAGCAGTGGTGTGAGTAGAGGGAACAGGAGGCCCAGAGGACGAAGGTTGGCGATGTAGAGTCACTGTGTGTGTGTGTGTGTATGTGTGTGTGTTTCCTTTGGGTGCAGAGGTGGGCGCGCTGGGGGGTTGGGGTGACACCGGCTCTGTGGATCTGAGCCAGGAATAGTTCTGGGGCCCAGGAAGTGACCCTATGTTTTTATGTGTTGTGCATGGATGAAGTTTGGGGCTCAGGGGTATGCATTAGGAGAAAGGGTGGGGGTCCTGGAGTGAACCCCGTTGTGCCGATTCAGAAGGAAGGAACTAAGGAGTCATCCTGTGTAATAGAAAGTGGTAATTAGGTTCCAGAGAGTGCCTCGTGTAGCAAGGTGTGACCCTGTTATTGAGGGGGTACGGAAAGAGGGGGTGATCCTGTATGCGTGTGTGTGTATGTTTTTCGGGAGAGCCTGGATGTTGGCAACAACCGGAGCTAGGGAGGGAGTGACCTCT
>NW_006286678.1:1230275-1234849 GCF_000327345.1 Myotis davidii | reverse complement strand
CCCCCCCCCCCCCCCCCAGACACAGCTGTTGGAAACAAAGAGCTTGCTGGGACTCTAATGGATGAGGCTGGGGAGGAGGGTCTTTGGGCTGTAAAGTTCCCTCTTCCTTTCCGTAGGGGTCCCAGAGGAGCCCTGGGGCTAGGAGAGGCAGGCAGGTCTCATTTAGGGGTGGGTGGGTCCTCCTGGAGCTGGCCCAGCAGATGCTAGTGATCATAGCCACAGCCTTGCCAACTTCCCCTTTTCAGAATTCTCAAGTCTCCATTTGTCTTCTTTAAACTAAGGGGGTGGGACTAGAGGGTTGGGGTGGGGAAGAGAATGGGAGGGGAGGGGAGGGGAAGGAGGAGGATGGACATTAGGCCACTGGGGATCCACTGGCTTGCCTGACAAGACAACCTTTGACCTTTGAGCTACCGAAGGGGCTTTGTTTCTGGGAGGAGGAAGCAAGAGGGCCTTAGCACAGACTCCTATGCTACCCTAAATGAAGAAAACCTTTGGCCCGCTGTTTAGGTTGAGAGGTCTAAAACCTTTTAATAATTTTCATAATGGTATGTTTTATGGTGGGGGCAGGATTTTGAGCACAGTAAACAATGGCATGCCATTAAAAGCTTTTCCCTCCATGTAATAACTTTTACTTTATTTTTCTAATGTTAAATGGGATATGGGGTAATGCTTTAATAAATAATCACACACTAATGGTTGAGAATAAAAGCCATTTGTATTTTAGAGTGCCTTTTGGTAACATTGGTTATCAAATTTGGTAAGTGATCACACCATGTCAGAGTATTTTATGGGCTAATGTGCTGTGGTTATGTGATCTTGCTAAGCTAATTTTTCCTTAGCATCATATACTGTTGATGGATGTTTTGTGTATGTTTTCTAACCCTAGTGCATAGTACAAATTTTAAGGAAGGACACAGACGGCTGGGAAACCATGTGGTGTGGGAAAAGGGAACTAACTGATTTGGGGGTCATGGCGCTTGTTAAGCAGCTGCATTATTGGAGCAAATTAATTTTTCTTACTTTCTCTTCTATTAAAAGGACATGGATTTAATAATATCTGAATCTTATTTAAGGATATATTTATATAAATGCCAATCAATTAGGCTGATCAAATAAAATGTTTTCTAGTGCTAAGATACACTTGAATAATTCTAGTCTAAAACTAGTTTTCCTCTTTTTTAAAAATAAATTTCAGAGAGGAAAGGAGAGAGAGAGAGAGAGAGAGAGAGAGAGAGAGAGAGAGAGAGAGAGAGACACCAGTGGAGAGAGAGAATATTGAGAATAATTGATTGGCTGCCTCCTGCATGCCGGCATTAGGGATCAGCCCATAACCCCGTGTGTGTGCCCCAGCTGGGAATCTGAACCATGACCTCCGGGTTCATAGGTCGACCCTCAGCCACTGAGCCACACCAGCCAGACAAGCTAGAGTTTTAACTAAATGCATTTGTAAATTCTTGTCAGGGTGAAGACCTGGGAATGATTCATATGGAAACAAATTTTTTTAACTTGATTAATTAGACAATTAGAGTAATTGAGTCTGGACATATGCATCTATTAAGCATCTTGAGATTATGTAGATTTTTTGTTGTTGCTTTTGTTACCTAGATATTTCCCACATTTTCTCCTTTTGTAGAATCTAAATGCTGGCCTTGACTCCCTGTTGATTTTTGGTTTTGGACCTTCAATTCAGCCCACTCTGACCTCTTTCTCAAGAGATCAGATTCATGGAAAAGGCTGGAATTCTGTGATATTTTACTAGAGACGTCCTTCCAAATTGGTTGATGTTCATACATTAATCAACCAGATGTTCAACCAGCTAGTTATACATCTTCCTAGTAAAATTTAACAGATTTATGAGCTTCTGCTGTTCAACATTTTCCCATTTTTTCCACCAGCCTATCATTAAAAGATTCTGTTAGAATCTTTTATGTATTTGTATGTATTATCCTCCCTTTTTTCATTTAGTAATCCTATCAAAAAGCAAATGTTGCGTAGCCTGCCTTAATAAAGACCCCACTGTGGCATTTTCCTTTTATTGTGTTCAAAAACTTATTTAGCCATTCTAAAATTTTTCCAGGGATACATAGCAAATTTACCCTAGATATTTTTCTGGATTCATATTGCTCCCTTTTTGAAAATTGAGAATACATTCTTTCATTCCTGGCCTTTTCAGCTACTTGTCAAGATAGGCTAGATAATCAGCAATCAGATCTAAAAGTTTTGTCAGTATCACGAAGTGTGATTTGCTTGGGTCAGAAAGCAAATTCTTTTGAGCTAGCTCTGTATTCCATTACCATCCACTCGCCATGCTACTTACCTTAAATGTTAGCCCCCTTCTATCAGAGTGGTGCCCTTCCCAGTTTAAAGATCATATTCCTTGATGAAGATAACCAAAGCAAATAAGAAGCTAAGTGGATCTGCATTTATTCCTGTCATCTCTTGATATTACATCATCTTCCCTAAGCAGTGAGTTCTTTGTTGAGCTCTCTTAAGTCTACACAAGCTTTTATTTTTTTAAATTATTCTTCTTTTGCCACAGCTTTCCAATCATTCTTGACTTTATACTTATTGCTTTATTTGTACCTATTCTTTTAAAGTCTAACTTATTAGAAAGTTCCCTGTTCATCTAAAGAGAAGAGAGTTTGGAAATGCATGATTCATGTGAAGAAAGATGAACTTTGAAGAAAGGTGGCCTCAGACATTGATTTTTTTTTCATTTGTAACATGAAGATAATGGCCCTTTTTGGCTCTAGAATGAGAAGGAGGAGGAGACCAAATATGTGAGATATTTCTATTTTAGGGAATGTGGTTAAAGAGGTAGAAAAACATGGTTGGAGCATCATCTTGTGCACCAGTAGTTTGCGGGTTCGATTCCTAGTCAGGGCACCTACCTAGGTTGTGGGTTCCTTACCCCATTGGGGGACGTAGGGAAGGCAACCAATCGATGTATCTCTCCCACATCAATGTTTCTCTCTCTCCCCCTCTCTCTAAAATCAATTAAAAAATGCTAAAAAAGTCATGGAAGTTAGAAGTTGCCCTCAATGGTGATATGATGGTAAGGCTGGTTTAAATGGATGACGTATATTTTGGATTAAGGGAAATGCCTTGTTAGTGGTAGTGCAGGATTCTGGGAAATGAAAAGTGAGTTTTCCGTAATTAGCATAGAATCATGGTCAGGGCACTTCTAGATCCCTGGTACATAACATGTGGGTATTTATTAATTTATTTGGTGAACCTTGATTGACTGCCTGTTTAGTGTAATCTAATATACTAGACCAGAGGCCTGGTGCACGAATTCGTGCACCAGTATGGTTCCTTGGCCTGGCCTGCGGGATCAGGCCGAAACCAGCGTTTCAACATCCCCCGAGGGGTCCTGGATTGCGAGAGGGCGCAGGCCAGGCTGAGGGACCCCACCAGTGCATGATTGGGGCCAGGGAGGGACGTGGGAGGTTGGCCAGCCAAGGACGGACTGCGGGAGGGCTCCAGGGTATGTCCGGTCGCCTGGCTCAGTCCCAATCGGCCAGACCCCAGCAGCAAGCTAACTTACCAGTTGGTGTGTCTTCCCCCTGGTGGTCAGTGCACATCATAGTGAGTGGTTGATCGGCCTTAGCATATCATTAGCATATTATGCTTTAATTGGTTGAACAGATGACTGGACACTTAGCACAATAGGCTTTTATTATATAGGATGTTAAGGGAAATACTATTTATGAGAAGCTATCCCTGCTTTTAAGGGCCTTATATTTCTAAAAGCGGTGGTTATTAGCCTCTTGGAAATATATACAGTGGAAATTTCTGTTTAACACACCTGGGGTTTCTCTCCCATCAATAAGCACTTATTGAATGCTGACAGTACTGAAAAATTTTAAGGTTTGCAGTTGTTTTCAGTATATTCACAAAGTTAGGCAACCATCACCACTATGTAATTCCAGAACATGTTCATTACACCAACAAGAATCCCTCATACTTATTAATAGTCATTGCATGTTCCTCTCTTCCCCCAGTCCCTGACAACTATTCTACTTTCTGCCTTTATGGATTTGTCTGTTTTGGACATTTGCATATAAATGGAATAATATAAGATGTGGCCTTTTGTAATTGGCTTCTTTCACTTCGTGTGCTGTTTTCAAGATTCATTATGTAGCGTGTATCAGAACTTCATTCCTTTTTGTGGCAGAGTAGTATTTCATTGTATGGATATATATCACATTTTGTTTATCCATTCATCAGTTGATGGACATTTGAGTTGTTTCCACTTTTTGGCTATTATGAATAATGCTGCTATGGACATTCATGTGCTAGTTTTTGTGTGGACATATGTTTTTAATTCTCTTGGGTATATACCTATGGGTAGAATGGCTGGGTCACATGGTAGCTATTTAACATTTTGGGGAACTGCCAAATTGTTTCCCAAAGCGGCTGTACCATTTTGGGTTTTTACTAGCAATGTTTGAAGGTTCCAATTTCTTCACGTTCTCGCCAACACTTATTATTGTCTTTTTGATTATAATCATCCTAGTGGGGGTGAAGTTGCGTATCAGTGTGGTTTAGATGTACATTTCCCTAATGATTGA
>NW_006286678.1:1222192-1229610 GCF_000327345.1 Myotis davidii | reverse complement strand
ACAGACAGAGTGGAATGTCATCTCAGAACTCCAGGCACACTTGCCTGAGGCCTTTGCTGTTGACGTTCCTTTTGCCTGGAACCTTCTTGTCCCAGTTATGCACCCCTCAGCTCTGTCAGGCACTTCCAGAATGATGCCTTAAAATTGCAGCCTTTTCTGCCTTCCATCTCCTCTGCCCCTCTGCCATCCTCATCTTCCTTTATCCTTTTTTCCTGCTCCAAAGCACCTTTTCCTGTGTGATGTGTTACGTCTCCTCTGTGTAGCTGCATGAGGACAGGGGTTTTTGGCTGTTTTGTTTACTGCTACAGAATCAGTGGCCCTTACATATTTAATGTATGTGGAATGATGAGTGACTGAAGGAACACAGAAACTGAGGAGGGTTGGGAAGGATATTCTAGGTCTAGGCCAAGGGAATGGCATTAGAAAAGGCACAAGGAGTCAGTGAAGGGAATATTTGGGCATCCTCGGATATGGGGGTTTGGGTAGGAGATGCGTCACACACTGCACCACATTAGTTTAGTGGAGGGCCTTGGAGGCTGATCTGGTGAAGACAAAGGGAAACTTTTAACAGATTTGAGTAGCATCATGGTTTTAAAAAGCAAAGTCTGAATTGCTGAAGGTGAAAAGGAGAAGGGAGGAGACTGGGAGCGTGGTGAAAGATAACAGTGGAAATGGGGGGAACCCAGAGGACTTATTTGGCTTACATGGTGTTTTTTAAAATTGCCATTAAAAATCTGGAGGTTTCACTTAAAAATCTGGGCTTTGGTCTCCTGTCTGAAGTTGGAGGTATTGGCAACATTGGGCTCTCGTTTCTCCATGGCAGAAATCAGCCAGAGCTGCTCAGTGGAGCTGAGCTCTTGACTTGGCTAGCCTTTCATTGATGTTTTTCTTCCTTAGCTTTTGGCTCCTGGCGTAGGAGACAGGGTGAATTGTGATGCTCTTAATTTGGGGTGGAGAGCCAGTTTGGAAGAGAGTCAAATTGGCGAATATTTCTTCACTCATTCTTGTTATTCACAATCAGCAAGTCGGATGGAAATCTTTACTTCTGCAGTGCCACCCTTCCTGTCTGAAACCCCTCCAGCCTGTACTTCTTGCAATTCCACTGGACTCTGTCCTTTTCAACTTTTTCCTTAAATCCACCTCCGACCCCTTTGTATTTGAAAGCTACGCTGCTATCTCTCATTATACCATTCTCTTGAAATGCTTTCTAATGATTTTTTTAATCATATCTATTTTCCATTATTAATTTTACTAGAGGCCTGATGCAGGAAATTCGTGCAAGAGTAGGCCTTCCTTCCCCTGGCTGCCGACACCGGCTTTTCTCTGGGACCCAGGCTTCCCTCGCAGCCCTGGCTTTGTCCGGAAGGTCATCTGGAAGGATGTTCGGTCTAATTAGCATATTACGCTTTTATTATTATAGAAGATATCTTCGTTTTAGTACTTCCCCCTTTTCAACTTTACTTTTTTTTTGGCCTTTCTAAATTTTTAGGTGGAAATAGATCATCATGTTTCTTTTTCCTTTCCACTGATAAAATCCCTTTCACTATTGTTATAAAATATATGAATTTAGATGTGTTTACAGTTTGTTTTGTTTTTTTTGCATTATGGTCTAAGAATGCACCATGGAATTTCTAGCTTTTGTATTAAAATTAGGTGTGTCTCTGAGTGTTAGTATGAGAACAAATTATGTGAAAGATCCTTATACTCCAGGAAAGAAAGTGTTATTTCCTTGGCTTCTAAGTCTGCTATTATATACCTTACTTTTACTTGGACATTTTTATTTTGAGTTAATTTCAAACTGAGAGAAAAGTTGCAGGTTTCCCAGTTGTTAAAATTTTACTACATTTGCCGTATTGTCTCTTTCTGTATCTATCTAAATCTTTCTTTTTCTGAACCTGACTCTGTCAAGTTGCCCTACTTAGGGGAATGGTTTAAAATATACTTCATGTCAGTTCTGTAATTTTCTTTGTTTTGTCATCTCCTGGTAATGAACTATTGAAGCCTCCAATTACAATGATACAGGTTTATTTTTCACAGTTTTCCAGTTTATCTTATATTTTTGTTACTCTTCTTAGGACATATACATTTTCCCAAAGAAACAAAATTTTATTTTGTTTCATATTTTTTTGTACTTTTAATTTTTGTGTAGGGTGGATTTAAGGCATCTCCGTAAATCATAAAGATACCCATCTTTTTCTGGATTTGTGTTTACCTTTTAGTTTTTAAGTGTTAGGATTTGTTTCCCAACACAGATAGAGACCATTCTGCCTTCATAGGCATTCACCCATTTACATTAAGTGGAGTAATTATGATATTTGTGTTACTGTCCATCATCATCATCATTTTTAAAAGTGTACAATCAAGTATTTTTTTTAGTATAGCTCCAAGGTTCTGCAGCTGTCTCCACAATCAGTATTAGAACAGGAATGTCTTCCTCCCCAAAAGAAACTTCATATTGTTTAGCAGTCACCCCCCAAACCCCACTTCCCCAGCACTAGGCAACCATTAATTTACTATCTTTGCTGTATATTTGCCTATTCTGGACATTTCCTATGAATGGAGTCATACCATATGTAGCCTTTTGTGATTGGCTTCTTTCACTTAGCATCATGTTTTCAAGGTTCATCTGTGTTGTAGCATGCATTAGTATGTAATTCTTTTTAAAATATATATATATTTTATTGATTTTTTACAGAGAGGAAGGGAGAAGGATAGAGAGTCAGAAACATCGATGAGAGAGAAACATCGATCAGCTGCCTCTTGCACACCCCCTACTGGGGATGTGCCTGCAACCAAGGTACATGCCCTTGACCGGAATCGAACCTGGGACCCTTCAGTCCGCAGCCAGTGCTCCATACACTGAGCCAAACCGGTCAGGGCAGTATGTCATTCTTTTTGTGTCTGAATAATATTCCATTGTATCGGTATAGATAGCTAGATATAGATATAGATATAGATATAAACTATATATCTATCTAAGTAGATATATAGTCTATAGTCTATAGACTTAGATAAATATATAGTCTATATCTATATCACATTTTGTTTATCCTTCCATCAGTTGATGGACATTTGGGATGTTTCCACTTTTTGGCTATTATGAATAATGGTGCTGTGAACATTTATGTACAAGTTTTTGTGTAGAAATATGTTTTTAATTCTCTTGGATTTATTCCTAGGGCTAGAATTACTGGGTCAATGGTAACTCTGTGTTTAACATTTTGAGGAACCTGCCAAACTGTTTTCCAAAGTGCCTGTACCATTTTATGTTTTCATCAGCAATGTCTGATGGTTCCAGTTTCTCCACATCCTAGCCATTGTTATTGTCTTTTTTTTAACTTTGTTTATTATAACCAAGCTTATTCTTTTTTTTTTTTTTAAGTTGACTTTGAGAGAGAGAGAAGAAGGGAGAGGGAGAGAGAGAAACATTGATGTGAGATAAGTTCCTTTAAGTTCATATTTTTTTATCCCTCATTTCTCTAGTATAAATATGTGGTTTCTTTAATGGAATTTGAATTCTCTCTTTCTTTTTTTTAAGCTGGATTGGAAGGTAATGTCATCCATCCTCCTTCTCCCTCTTTTTTTCCCCCCATTGTTAGAAACATTGTTCTAACAAAATTGTTTTCATTATTCCTACTATTAGTTTCATTATTAGCTTCTCTCATGGGAGAAATGAAGCATTTAGGGCTCGGCCTACTTCTCATGCACTTAAAAATTCTATGTTTAAATCTTAAAATTCCCTTAGCATTTGCTTTTAGTTTATCAAATGAGTTTAATCCTTTGCTACTATTTTAATATATATTTTTTACCAGTGTCATGTAATTTTCATGGCTCAGTTGTTTCATCAGTTTTTGAAAAGTCACTTCAGGTTCTGATGTTCTTAGCATATTCTTCCAATTTCAAAAACCCTGACAGGTATTATGCTTTCAGCCACAGCTCCATTTCTCTCACTTTTGTGCAGGTGTTCTGAGCCTCTCTTTTCCATGGTTTCAAAAAAAAAAAAAAAAAAAAAGAAAAAAGAAAAAAATCACACCTTTTTTTCTTGGTTATAAAGGCAGTATTTGTTCGATGTAAAAAATTTGAGGAATATGGAAAAATATACAGAAATGTGTGATGATTGCCATCTGCCTCTCTAATAACTTAATGTGTATGCTGAAGTTACTGCATTTTATGCCAGCAACATTTTGAACCTTTTTCTTGATATTAGTGTTTGCTTTGACATTTTTTGTTTAACCTGGAAGTCACTATTGTTCACAGGTCAGATCTCCCTTCAGAATTTTAAAATTCAGTTTATTTTGTCTTGTCAGCTTTCCTCTAATACTGTTTTGTAAGTGAATCTAAACTGCTGATATTTCTATATCCGTTCTGTTGTTTACAGCCTTATTGATGTATCTAGTTTCTTCATTGTTCACTAGTCAGCTCAGTTGTTTAGTATGCTGTGTTCATTTTTCATAGTATTTTTTCTCTTCAGAGTAATTTGAGATATTTTTTAGGTGGTGCAATTGTGTTACTATTATTGTTTCCCTTTTCTAGTTCAGACCATAGTGCTTCCTAATTGGCATTTAATTAGCCTTAGTTATTTTTTTTTAATTCTTCACTATTTCACAACATTTTTCTGAGGTTTAAGGTTGTGGTTGCTTTAGAGTTTGGGTTATGGTTGTTTCAACCAAAGAAAAGAAGTATCCTTTATAGTTTCCGATGCTCTTTTGTAAAGATCTCACTGATCAGCTATGTTTGGCAAAAATATCAAAATTTAATATTTTTTTATCTCACTTAGTCCTTGCAGTCGTAGAAGGGATTATTATTATGCCTGTTTTTACTCCAGACAGCTGGGATTTGCCAAGATCATGTAGTTAATCAAATAATTAGAACCCCTACAACTCGGAGCTCTTCCTAATGCACCAGAGTTTTGTGAAGTCCTTTAAAAATTCTCTTTTAAAATAGTTAGTATCGTGTTCTCCAGTGCCCCCTGGTTGTTTTGTAGATTTTTGTCTTTGTGGGTGACTTCCTTGGATTCTGGCTACCTTTTATTCCACTTAGTGTTTCAGACACTAAGGTATAGTGGTTAGAAATAAAGGCAGAGGACGATGTTCTTATGTTCAGATTTATTTATTGATATTTAAAAAATTTTGATGAAGGAAATGTGTTGCATGTACTTAGAAAATCTTAAAATATAAATATGTATATGTTGCAAAATAAAAATGGGATTATAACTCTTTATATAGTTTTATAACCTTTTTTTCACTTCACTTCCCCTTAGAGAGAAAGGGAGAGGGAGAGAAGGAGAGAAACATCAATGATGAGAGAGAATCACTGATTGGCTGCCCTCCTGCACATCTCCCACTGGGTATGGAACCCCTAACCCGGGCATGTTCCCAACTGGGAATCCAACTGTGATCTCCTGGTTCATAGGTCAACGCTCAACCACTGAGGCACACTGGCCAGGAGAGAAGCTAACTTTTAATATAACCCTTATGATGTGTCCTACACTACTCTGAGTGCCTTCCATGTCTTTATTTAGGTCCCCATCAGCATTATGAGATAGGTACTATTATTCTCTTGTACAGATGTGGGAATGGAGGCACAGAGGTAAATTACTAAGGTCAAATAAAGCTGATGAGTGACAGAGCCAGGATACTCATCTAGGTGGTCTGGTTCTGGAGTCTGCTCCTTAAATACCAAATTATAATGCCTGTTCATTTTTTTCAACATTTAATATGATTTATCTGATTTTTAAAATTATTTTTATTGAGATATCATTCACATAACATAAATTTTACCACTTTAAAGTATACAGTTCAGTGATTTTTAATATATTCACTAAGTAGTGCAACCATCACCAATATCTACTATCTAATTACAGAACATTTTCATGACCCCCAAAAGAATTTCTAGACCTATTTACAGTTTACCCCCAATATTTCTCTGCCCCCATCACCGGGCAACTACATAGAGATTTGGTGTCTTTATGGATTTACCTATTCTGGACATTTCATATGAATGGAATCATACAGTATGCAGTATTTTATGCTTTAACATATCTTTTAAAGATATACTACATGTTGTAGTATACAATTGTTTGATCTGATTTTAAAAGTAATCAAAGTTCATTGTAAAACTCAATTCAGGAAAACATAGAATTAAAGGAGAAAGTTTAAATTTTACCAAGAGATAACTGTGGTTCCTATTTTGGTGTATATACCTTCCGAATTTTTAAAATAGGCATTAAAACACAAGCTGTGTTTTACATTTTTGAAAATCTGCCTTGTAAAAAAACCTTCATGTTATCACGTTAGGAAATGTGCAGAGTCTCCATTATTCTTTTAAAAAACTGTAATATAGCAGAGTTAGTTAATGGGTCTGTGAGAAGGAAACACACAGGTTTGGCAAGCTAGTCATAAACAGGAGTACGGGAGAGAGTACCTGTTCAAGACCTTTGGCTGGGGCTGGATAGGGCTAGAAAGACTGTGAATGCCTTTATTCCCCAGCTGGGGATCTAGGTCTTTTTTTCTTTCTGATCATGCAGTAGGTTGTCCTCCCTGTCACCTTGGCTGAGCATCCTGACACAGGCATTTAGAACTGAAGGCGGCAGCAGGGAATGATGGTAGGTGTTCAGGTGGAGGATTGACACCATCAAAGGGGCTTTTAACAAAGGGTAGGTTGACAGTAGTAGTATGTAGAACGGGATGAAAAATATTGGAGTTAGATAACTGTGTGGCATATGTGAAATTTCTCTGCATAAATATAGCTTAGAGAAGTTTTAGTCATCTCTGCTGTCAATGCTTTTTAATATTAATGTACACTGCTTTTGGTTTTGTACTGTGAAATACTGAGTACAGGTTATTTTCTCCCTTATGTTTTTAGAGTTGAAGATAACTACTGGTTAATTTAGTAAATTAGTTGAAGATAATTTCATTTCTAATTCATCCCATTTCCTGGGACTGGAGTCAACGTTTCCCAAATCTCTTACTCAATTTCACCCTGAAGTGTTTTTTTGTTTTGTTTTGTTTTGGTCATTTGTGTCATTAAAGGTGTCCCTTGCATTGGTCTGAGGAAATAAAAGAAGTGAAGTTTTATTTAATACCCATTTGCTCTAGGCTTTTTAGTACAGATCTAACCATTACAATATCTGAGGAAGGTGTTATTATCCTAAAAGGTGAAGAGCTAGCATGTGAATCTGGCCCTACTGATCTCCAAACTAATGCTTTGTCAATTATATAGCAAACTAGAGGCCCGGTGCACAAAAATTTGTGCACTCGGGATGGGGGGTCCCTCAGCCCTGCCTGTGCCCTCTCGCAGTCTGGGACCACTCGGGTGATGACCACCTGCTGGCTTAGGCCCGCTTCCTGGGGGGATTGGACCTAAGCTGGCAGTCAGACATCCCTCTGGCAGCCCGGAAGCCCTTGGGGGATGTCGAC
>NW_006286678.1:1215130-1222051 GCF_000327345.1 Myotis davidii | reverse complement strand
TCAAGCTCCGTGGCTGCCGGCCGCCATCTTCGTTGGGTTAATTTGCATACAATCACTCTGATTGGCTGGTGGGCGTGGCTTGGGGTGTAGCAAAGGTATGGTCAATTATCATCTTTGTCTTTTATTAGTGTAGATTGTCTCTGGGGTTGTGTTAGAAATCACCCCCTTTACCCCCATATAACTATATAGACTAGAGGAAAAAAATCATCATTTAACTGGTTGTATATACAGTCGTTACCATTTTTGTTTTTTCCTGGCTGGATTTTCCTACATGTGTTTTTCATGTGCAATCATAGCGCTTTTGTTAAGTTTTACCTTCTGCTTTGTCACTTGATATTCATCTGCATATTTTCATATTGTCAGATAAATATTGTCTGTATAATATTCCATGGCTGCACCACACCATTTCCTGGTGTGGGGTATTTTAAATGTTTAAATGTTTTAAATGTGTTTTCAGTGTAGAGACTGTGGAACTGTCTCCTAGACAATTGGCTGCAGCATCGGGAACAAGCTGGACTTGTTTTGGGAGTGAAACCGTCCCACAGGGGTGCTGTCAGATTGGATTGCTGTGCTTTTCTAAAAAATGGAAGGTTTTCCAAGTAGTATTAACACCTCAACAATGTGTATGAATCCATTGAAATTGGGTTATTCTATCGAACAAGGTAAAAAGTTTGAACGTGTCCTGGGGGAAGTCAATAAGGAATCACAAGTGCACTTAAGACTTCCACATGTTGATAAGTACTCTGAGAGCATTAATTTATAGGGCTTTCCTCAGTAGTGTTCTGGAGACTGGAAATAGCACTGGCTAAAGCAGATGAGATGGCTTCAATAGGGTTGGGGAAAACCAGATTTGAAGACTCAGAGTGGTGGCAGTGGATGAGACTACTGTGGGAGAAGAGACAGGATGAGATAACATAATGGGATGGCTGAGGGCAGAACATTTTTATAGACAGCGTGAGCAAAAATGGGTTTACACCTGTTTGTATGGGAAATAATACAATGACAAATAATAATACAAGAATAAATTGTGTTTCACATACTGACATCTGTAAACCTACTTTTGCCTCACTCTGTATAGTAGGAGACCCACTTGTCTTGCTGCCGTAAGCTTCTGGTAGTTACTTGGTTAATCAAGGGAGTTATTTAAAATGGGGAGTCACAAAAAATGATTTATAAATGTATGTGGCATTTTATTTTAATGTAAAAGATATAAACTTAATAAACAACATTTTGAATGAAGTTGCAATATATATATATATTGGTTGCAATATATATATATATATATTGGTTTGAGAGAGAGAGAGAGAGAGAGAGAGAGAGAGAGAGAGAGAAATATCCCTGCACACCCCCAGCAGGGATCGAACCTGGATTTCCCGGTTCCCTGGTTGATGCACAACCACCGAACCACACCATTGGCAAAAATTTTTTTGAGAATAGTTGAAATTTCCCCTTTCTTGAATAAACCCCATTCATACTACATTGCTTTTAATTTCCAGTTTTAATCTTTTAAGAAAGGAACTGATAGACTTGTGGATGCAGAAGTCTAGATTATCTTGTTATCTTGTCTTTACCTAATGCAACAGCGATTTTTAAAAAGCACCTTTTTAAAAAAGTCTTTTCAATTTTGTTTTCAGAGATACAATTTATTTTCACTTTTATGAACTGTTATAGCTGGCATCTAATGGGTAGATGTTGCTAACCACCCTCCAGTGCACAGGAGAGTCCCCTACAACAAAGAATAATCTAACCCAGAATATCGGTTGTGCCCAGGTTGAGAAGCCCTGAATTCTGCGGTAACAGCTTGCATAGTTTAATCACTTTTGGCTCTCTGTGTTAGTTAACTCATAAGATCCTCAGAACTGCACTCTGTTTAATGGCAGGATGGTAGAAAAGTCAGAAATATTATTCTAGGGGGTCAATGGGTCCCATTTTGAACTGCAACCTGAATCCAGTTAGTGCTGCCGAAAGTTAGGGATTTTGACACCTCCGGTTCCTAGGTGAGGAGGGTTCCTCCCCTAGTGTGTATTGTTTCCCAGCTTTGAAATGTTAATGAAAACTGAGACAAGTCTTACATGTAGAGAGTTGTGTGATGGGCAGATTTGCAACCAAAGCAAAATATTTCTGTTTAGAGCCACTCTTCTGAGTGCTTCTTTGTGTGAAATATTTCTATTTGGAGAGCTGAGCTTTGAGGGCTTCAATAATGGTTCATCTATTTTGCTGAATTTCCATCTTGGGCTCAGGAAGGCAGGTGTGTAATCATCATCACCACTGACAGGTGTAGAGTCCCCTCTTGATGGCTGGTACTGTACGGAATACTTGAAATAACATTCAGAAGGCGATCCCGAAATAGAATTCCTCCTGTCCTGAGTTTGAGCTAAGGCTGTGATTCTCATATTTGTGAGGAATCAGAGCACCAGGAAGTCATGATGGTCTTGATAAATCAATTTTATTACATGACATAGCATCAACTTACGACTTTTGCACAGAAGTTATCTTAATTAAATTTGTATGCAAACATTATATCAGGATTGTGTTTAATTACATGTGCCAATAACCTGTGGCTTGAATAAGGGCTTTATTTATGTGTGTGTTTATTTCTTACTAGAGGCCCGGTGCATGAAATTTGTGCACTCAGGGCGGGGGGGGGGGGGGTCCCTCAACCTGGCCTGCACCCTCTCGCAGTCCAGGAGCTCCCCCATGGGGAGCGGGCCTAAGTGGGCAGTCGGACATCCTTAGCGTTGGCATGGAGGTGCGAGACGCTCCCGCCATCGCCTCTGTGCTCACCAGCCATGAGCCTGGCTTGTGACAGAGCGGTACTCCCCCTGTGGGAGCGCACTGACCACCAGGAGCCAGCTCCTGAGTTGAGCATCTGCCCCTTGGTGGTCAGTGTGCGTCATAGTGGCCAGTCATTCCGTGTTCAGTCGATTTGCATATTAGCCTTTTATTATATAGGACTAGTAGCCCTGCGCACAAATCTGTGCCCCAATAGCTCTCTGCCACCCTCCAGTAGCTCTCTGCCCACTGCCGACCCTTCTGTAGGTCCCTCTGCTCCCCCTCCCTGCCCCCTCTCCCTCTACCCCCTCATAGCTTGCTGCTCTGCCCCCTCCTGTCCCTCTCCGCCATCTGCTTGTAGCTCGCTGCCCCACCCTCCTGCAGATCCGTGATCTGGTCGTTACACAGTTGGTCTTTATGCTTCACGGTGTAACGACCATTTGCATATTACATCTTGATTATATAGGATAACAGTGAGTCTGGAGGGAGGAAATCAGGCTAGTCGTGGTGATTTCCTAATTCTCCTTCTGCGTTCTTGCTCCTGTCTTTCCAGTCTATCTATAGTTTGTAGCTTTCATCTGCTTGCATGTAAGATAGCTGCCATAACCTTGGGCACAGGTTTGCTCTCCAGGCAGGAAGAGGAATGGAAGAATGAGGGAGGAAGGGGCAGTGCTTACTGATGAACTGTGGCATGGAGTGAGGGAATTTGGGAAATACAGATTATTTCACTGAGTACCTTTTTTTCCAGGACAAAATCGAGGTTCCCTTATTAAGTAAGAATGGGAGAATAGATTCAAAGTAAGCAATTAGCAGTGACTGCCACAATAACAAAACAATTTAAAAGGTACATTCATGACCTTGTGACATTCAGGATGATGTGTTCTCATAAAACACGGCTGGAACTTTCTACTAATATTGTTTACTTACTTGTCGAACCTTAGTTTTGTTGACAGCTAGCAATCTCAAATATTGACAATTTAGAAATCTAAGCGAAGAAAACTCTAAAATGAGAAAATTCTTTCCATTGAGGAAATGAAATTCTTACTTTTTTAAAAGATGAAGGTATACTCTAGAGTAGACTATGACACTAGTTTTCCTAGACTATTAGTTTTCCTAATATCAGTAGTTTGGGAACCACTGATATTAATATTTGTGTGTACTATTAAATGATGTACGTCTCTTTCACTAAGGTTGTTTTCCTAGATAAGAACATGCTTTTCTCTCTTTTGATATGACTCATATATTGAGGGCAATCCAAACATTCTTTATTTTTAAACATCTTTTCTAAATTCTGTATAATGATCCTATATTAATTTAAAATATATAATTATTGATTTCAGAGAAGAAGGGAAAGGGTGAGAGAGATAGAAACATCATTGAAGAGAGAGAATCATTGATCGGCTATCTCCTTCACGCCCGACACTGGGGATCCAGCCCGCAACCCGGGCATGTGTCCTGACCTGGAATTGAACCGTGATCTGGTTCATAGGTCAACGCTCAATCACTGAGCCACGCTGGCCTGGCCTATATCAGTTTTATAATCAGAATAAAGGTCTTACTAATTTTTCAAAATCAATGCAAGTCTTACCATCTCTGACATTGTACCCTGTGCTTCAAATCTATTTTTTAAAATTTCCTACTTCTTGAAATTTCAAGAGCTGTCATAGTCTGTACTACACAGCTCTCCTGTTAATTATAGGCTACACTGAATTCATCACTAATTGCTCCATATGTTAGCAAGGCCATAAGCTCCCTCTTATGTATTTTTCTGAATCCCAAATTCTTAGCATAGGATTAGTTACATAGTAGATAATTAATTGCTTCTGATTAAATAAATAATCATATTTAATACATTAGCCCAGGAAAAGAACATGGATTTGTTAGCAGGCTAGGCATAAAGTAAAACGACTAATAATCAGGTAATCAGAATTTCATTACTTTTACCTTTTCCTATTAAGGTAGGACTTCTAGCTCCTCTAGGGATGAGGGATCGCTGGAGAATTGCTCCCCGGAGATCTGCTTGCCAAGACCTCACCTTGATCTAGAGCTGCAGGAGACCCCGTGCTCGTCCCAGAGTTTCAGCTATGAGTGTCAGTCAGAAGCTAACTTAGGTCTCTCTGCTCCCACTGCACTGGGATGTGCTTTTTAAACAATCATTTGTTTATTGTTTGCATAAAAGCATTTGTTGTAGCTCTCATTCCCCACATGCAAAATGTGAAAACTGCTTTGTAGTGGTTTTTACCCAATTCCGCATGATTGGCAGCTTTACATAGCACTACCTTGAAGCAATTTATTAGGTTTCCTAGAAACCTTAATTTGATGCTTTTAGAGCAAGACTGACAGTCTTGGAGTAGGAGCAAAATGACCACAGAATGCTAGTATTGGCTGTGTTTCCTGTAGTAGAAAAAAATTAAATAAGTGATTAAAAATTTTTAAGTCTGATAGATTTTGAATCTCTTTAATTTTGTGCACATAAATGCTCCATATATATCTATTGTATGAAATTCAAGTTCACTTTATAATATTTGTAATTAAAATGGTTTATTTGTCTAGACGAGTAAATAATGATCACCCTAAATTTATTCCAGGCACCACAATAATTATTATTCCTTTTAGTTACTTTTATTCCTTTTTCTCTTTCATCTTTTTTTGGCTTCTTAAATGATGATTGAAAATGCTTAAAGTCTTGTCATGTAATATTTTATCATCTAATAAAAGGATACCCCTAAACTAAACAATGTTGTATTTTTCATGGTTTAGAGCTTTGTATAAATGGCGTTATTCTGGATGTGACTTGTCTTTTTTTTTCTTTTTCTTTTTTTATTTTTTATTGAGGCTTAATTGATATATTAGTTTCAGGTTACAACATAATGAATCCATACTTGTATACATTGTGTAGTTATTTGCTATCCTTAAAAGTAGAAATCATTAGAAAAATAATTTAAAATATTAAAACAATGTTAAGAAGATTACTCTGAGGCCTTGGGAGTCCAAAATAGAAAAATTGTTGATTTACCTTTGGAATTATGTGAAATCCTGAAATTTAAATCTTGAGTTTTATTTTGGTTTGGATTACTTGCATTTCATTATGCAAGAGTCTCATTGGGGAATCCTGAACATTTTGTGTCCTATAGAACTTGCTTTTTGTATGTCTTATTATTATTATTCTTGTGAATGAAATGCTCTACAAATTTTAAGGATTTTTTTCATTTATTTATATATGTATATTTTGATACAAAAAGACAAACACTTATATATGAAACAATTTTTCCTCTTTTACAGAATTAAATGTGAGGGAGTCTGATGTAAGAGTTTGTGATGAATCATCATGTAAATACGGAGGCGTCTGTAAAGAAGATGGAGATGGCTTGAAATGTGCATGTCAATTTCAGGTGAGAAAACCCAACCCTGTTTTGAAATCTTTTTACATTTCTCATGTTTTATAATTCTTCATTCTTCAAATTACAAAGCTTAAAACACCTTGGATCCCACAAGAAGAAGTTGGGCTCATGGCCCACTAATTCTTTCTTATCAGATGAAGTGCTACTACCTCCTATGCTTCTTTCCTTGAACTCCTAGTAAATGGAGAGACTGACAATAGCAGGTGTGAAGATGCTTTGAAAAAATATTAAAGTTCTATTCAAATGTATAATTGTCACCAACAGGAAACAAAGTACAGGCGGTAGTTGAGTCTCTTATTTAAAATGTGGACATTTCCCCCCTTTCCTTCTCTTTCTAGTCCATTTCTTTCCCTCCTTATTTGCTGCGTTCTCATCTTTTTAGGCCAAAGAACATCACTGACTTGATGCCTGAGGGTAGGTCCCGGTTAGAGGTGGACTCGAATGGGTAACCTCAGACTAAGATCTTTGCTTTTCAGGTGCTGTTTTAGTTGTAATTCTATTGTTTAAAAAGAAGTAAAAAGAAAGGAAGCAAGTCCGGCCATATTTGCTCAGTGTTTGCACATCGATCTATGAACCAGAAGGTCACGGTTCGATTCTCAGTCAGGACACATGCCTGGGTTGCTGGCTTGAACTTGGTGTGGGGTGTGCAGAGAGGCAGCCAATCGATGACGTTTCTCTCTCATCAATGTTTCTATCCCGCTCCCTCTTTCTCTTTAAAAATCAATAAAAACATATATTTTTTAAAAAT
>NW_006286678.1:1191004-1214472 GCF_000327345.1 Myotis davidii | reverse complement strand
AATATATAATATATATATATAAAAGCTTGTAAAATCTCATGAGAATCTACATATAGGTACTGTTTTGATATTTTTAAAAGAGTAATACTATATGCTCATAGTAAACAACTTGAACAATATTTAAGAATATCCTATCCCATGTAATAAAAGTGCAATATGCTAAATGTCTGACCAATCAGTCAGCCAGTTGCTATGATGTGCACTGACCACCAGGGGGCAGATGATCTGACCAGTAGGTTAGCTTGCTGCATCCCTCCCCTGTCAGCCAGCCCCCATCGGCTCCAATTGGGACTGGGTGAGATGGCCCTGATCGCCCCGATCACCAGCCAGGCCGAGGTACCCCACCTGTGCATGAATTTGTGCACCAGGCCTCTAGTACAGTTGTTCTCAACACATAATAACAAGAATAAACTCTGTTTCACGTACCCACAATTGTAAATTTACTTTGACCTCCCCTCCCCCGTGTGTGTGTGTGTGTGTGTGTGTGTGTGTGTGAGCTTTTTATACATCATATCTCTCTCTCTCTCTCTCTCTCTCTCTCTCTCTCTCTTTCTCTCTCCCTCCCTTCCTCTCTAAAATCAATAAAAATATATTTTTAAAAAAGAAAGGAAGCAAAATGTGTTACGCTCAGTTGTTTCTTTTTGTTCATTTGATATGATTGAATTACAATCTGTTTTTTGTATGTTGCTCACAAGATGATTCCTGATTCAGGATTTCAGATGAGACAAAGAAGGAGCTAGAATTTTTTCCCCCAATCATAATCTTGTTCTAATCATACCCACTGTTTCATTGATGAAACAGTTGAATTGGCTGAACTCACATGGCAAAATCTTGTTTTCCCTGTTATGGCAGCAACACAAAAATCAGTTCCTTTTTTTTTAGCCTTAGCTTGGCGGCTTGGAATATGCCCCATGAGTGGTTCGAAGTCAGCCAGAAATTTGGTCTGAGTTTGTATACAGAAGCTGGACTTCCCTCTGATTCTCCTTTCAGGTATTTTCTCTCTCGCTTTTCAGTTGCCCTGAACTCTGACCTCTGGTTCTGCAACCCAGAAAGATTGTAGTTTTTTTTTATTTATTAGTGTTTTAGCTACCCTGTATCAAGAAGACTGGGACTGTTTCTCTCTTTCAATTGTCTTATAATTTCCTTAGATAAATTCCTTGATGTGGAATTGTTGGGTGAATGGGCTGCTTATGTGCAGATTAACATTTTCACCAACAGCAATATATTAGACCGCTTATTTCTCCTGGGCTTGTGGGTAGTAGATTTTGAAGTCCTTTTACATTTTATAAATCTGAAAGACAAAATCATTTTAATTTTTATTTGATAACTAGAGCTATTAAAAATGTTTAATATTTACTGGCTACTTTTTTATGAATTAATATTTCATATTCTTTGCCTATTGTGGGAAGTATTTTCTTTTTCTCTTATAATGGCTTGTAGAGATATATTTATATATATATATATGTGTGTATATATGTGTTGTATACAACTGTTTCGTACATATATATGTATGTGTGTGTACATGATATATAATACATTATTTGAGCACTTATATATTGTTTACTGTGCTGAGCATTTTATTCATTAACTGTTCTGAACATTATATATATGGCAGATGATCTGACCAGTAGGTTAGCTTGCTGCATCCCTCCCCTGTCAGCCAGCCCCCATCGGCTCCAATTGGGACTGGGTGAGATGGCCCTGATCGCCCCGATCACCAGCCAGGCCGAGGTACCCCACCTGTGCATGAATTTGTGCACCAGGCCTCTAGTACAGTTGTTCTCAACCTTCCTAATGCCACGACCCTTTAATACAGTTCCTCATGTTGTGATGACCCCCAACCATAAAATTATTTTCGTTGCTACTTCATAACTGTAATTTTGCTACTGTAAACAATATGTGTAATTATATATGTGTTTTCCGATGGTCTTAGGTGAAAGGGTCATTCGACCCCCAAAGGGGTCACGACCCACAGGTTGAGAACCACTGCTCTAGTAGATGCTATAAAGAAAAATGTCTTCCTTCCATTCCAGACTACCAATTGCTCTTCTCAGAGGCAACATCTATTACTTCTTATATTTCCTTCTAGAAATAGTCTGTCTTATACAAATGTGTCCTTTCTTTCTTTTTTTTTTTCTTCTGCAAAAAGCTTTATTATTTCATTTGGTCCAACGCATGAGAGAGGGCTTCATGGTGGTAAAGAATGGCTAGTAGTTTGGGGAGAGGCTCAGGTAAAAGCAGACACCAAGGGATACAGAGGGGCCCCTCTAAGGCCTCTGGACTCCAAAGCCGCCTCTTCGTGCTTGAGGGTGAGCCTTTCCAGGAGATACTCGCCCAGCCCAGCCTGGGGGCCGGCCGGCCTGCAAATGTGAACCAGGTGGTCGCCCACCTTCTTGATGAGTTTCACCTCTTCACCCGGAAGTGGTTCTCCGGGAAGTCACGGAGGTGAGGTGTGCGGGTAGAACCCAGGGCCAGCAGCTCCAAAAGAGCCTGTTTCAGGTTCCTCTCCAAGGCCAGGGCGGCGTCCATGGCCCTGAGTTTTGCGCACTCATCTGGGGAGGCTTCAGCACGTCCTGGAAGAGAATGTGGCCACTGCGCTGGTTTTGCAACTTTTAAGAGACGCTCAGCGCCCTCGCGCTTCTCTGCCAACTCATGGAAGAAGCAGCCCGCGCCCTCCAGAGCCACATCTCATAGTCGAAATAGAAGCCCAGAGAGAGGTAGGTGTGTGAGGCCCGCAGATGCGGGTTGGCCAGGCGGTTGACCGCAGCCTCTGCCTTGGTGGAATAATTCTGACGAATTTGGGAGCACATGGCTGTTCAGCAGTAAGGAGTGAAGTTATAAAAAAAACACACAAAACGGTGTGTTGGCTGGTCCTGGAGGTGGTTCTGGAGGCGGTTCTGAAGGTGGTGACTGGATAAGACGCAGGGAGAGTAGCCAGAGGCTGGAAGAAGGGGCGTCCCTGGGTCTGTTCTGTCCAAACACTGTTGAAGCAAGAGATGGTTACAGGACCACCCAGGGCACTGCCTAATTTCTCTTTTAAGCACTAAATCACTTAGTAGGTTTACCTTAGAGATCGTTCCTTTTCCATTTAGATTAGAACTCTGTATTTTAAAGAAGTTATCCTGTTGTCATTTTCATTTTTGATAGTATTAAATTTTCACATCATATTTGTCTATTTTTGTCTTGATGATTGTGATGTTCATTCTTTGAAAGTCTTTCCCTGCAACTCTTAAAGACAGTGTTTTTGACCTTTTAAACAAACTTGAACAGCTAGAAAATCCTCTCATCATCTCCCTGAATCCCTTGCATTCTTACTGGTGGCAAAGAAGGAAAGGGAAATAAAAGTTAGGAGTTGAGAGCAGTAGACATTTACCCAGTGCTTGCTTTGTGCTGTGTGCTAGGCTAGATGCTGAGGATATAAGGATGTTTAAGGTTCCTTGCCTTGTAGGAGCAAACTGCCTAAGGGCTTACAGCTGATTTGATCCTGCTGCTGGGCGAACCTTCCTTTGACTACGACTCTGCCTTCTTATAAGCTTATAAATGACTTAGACTCTTGCTAGTTTAAGAACAACGACCTCATAAGCCAGTTGAACATATGAGGGTGCTTTAGCTATATCTTTCAATTCATTAAAAAAACTTGGTTATGATTTAGCATGCTTTCAGTGTTAATATAAGCTTTCAGGGATATCATTGTAACAAAAAATAACAGGATTTTAAATAAAGTCTAATTTTTTTTTTTTTGTCTACAAATAAGAGCTATGATATTTTGCCACATTATGTACACAAGCTGCTTTTATTAATTTGGTAAAAAGAGAAATGATCACTACTGCATCTTTCCATTAAAACTTGGGTAATATATGAAGAGGAGTGCCTATGATGTGTTCCCTGCTTTCTTTCTTCCTCTTTGTTCCAGTCCAAGTCTGAAGATCTGAGAAGCAGGTGAGCCGATAATGTAAGTCTCAGTCTGAGTCAGACACCCGAGAACCAGAAGACTAACCCATGTTCCCATTCGATAGGCAGAGAGAGGGAATTCTTTCTTCCTCCACTATGTCATTCTAGTCAGGCCCTCAGTGGGTTGGATGATCCCACCTATAATGGGGAGGGCACTTAGTTTGCTGATTCAACTGTGAATCTCATCTAGAAACACACTCACAGACACATCCAGAAATAGTGTTTAATCTGGGCAACCTAGGTTCCAGTCAACTGACCCACTAAATCAACCATCACACCATTATTACTTTCTTATTTTCTAAACTACTTCAAAACACTTCCTGCTCAAGAGAAGGTATAATGGAGAGTTCTTTTCCCCAGTAAGGGAGGTGGTGTAGAGGAGGCAGACCTTAGGCTAGAGTCAGTGCCTAAGTCAGGAGTTGCCATGTGAAAATTGCCCACATCCCTTAATTTGCCCATAGCATAAGGAGAGGTTCCTAAGAAAGACCCTTGGAAATGGACTGACCAAGGAATAGCTGGTCTACTTCTCCTATCCTATGCTCACTCCTAGGTATGAGCTTGCTAGGTTGAATTTGAGGGACATTGCTCAGGCTATGTTAAGTCCTCTGTTGCTACCACCAGGTGACATATGACTTGTGTAGTGGTTAGAGTATATCAATTGTGAGGAAATGAGGTCTTCCACTTATTAGCTATGACCCTGGGCCTACTTAAGAGTCAGAAATGATAATAGCAATACCCAAACCAGCTAATGTTTATTGAGAATTTACTGTGGCCAGATATAAATGCTAAAGATGAATATCTTTTATTTAATCTTCATAACATCTTTATTAGATAGATATTATTATAATTACCATTTTCCAGGTGGGGAAAATGGCACTGGTGTTAGCCCATAGTCACATAGATGGTGGACCCAGGATTGGAACTCAACACTTACTTGAGAGCCCAGGCTCTAAGCACTAAGTCATGTGCTTCACAGGATTGTTACGATATTTAAGTTAGCTAGGACATAACTTGTCACTGGTGTTGACTAGATGTAAACTCTTGAATAAGTGTTTGCTATTGCCTTAGAGATTTTCAGCCCTATCAGACTTAATGACCCTTTTTTATAACCAATAATTTGTATTCTGTTTCTTTACTATTCTTTAATGAAATTCATAGATAATGCAACCTACATAAACACATAATTAAAGAAATCAATATAATATATAATTGCAATGTAAAGGAGAAATAAAAAATTTATAGTAAAATAAATTATCCTACTATAAATTATTCAACATGTAAATGCTTGGGCATGATTACAGTAGAAGAAAATACAGTAGTCACATGCTTATATCTATCTACTTGTAATGAATGTTTTCATTTACTAAAGATTAGTGCAATTTTATAGCAGAAATATCTAAAGACAAAAATGTAGAGGTATGGTGGATGCTAGAATAAAAACTAATATTAGGATAAGTTATAGCAGAGCAGCCTTACTTATCTATAGTAAGTCTTGCCATAGTTCCCATATGAATGGCTAGAGAAGCATTCAGAAATTGTATAGTGTGTGTGTCTTTGTTGTGTGGTACTGTTTTTTCCTTTGCAGGACATACATCTAGCTAGCATCCATGGAATCCATCTGCTAAATGACAGTAATGCTCTTTATCATTGTAACAACCAAAAAACCTTTCTGCTAAATGACAGTATCATTCTAACAACCAAAATTCGTTCATAGGGACAGCTATGCCTAGGGAGCGCTATTAACACCTTTGAGAGCACACCATTAAAAAGTCAGTAAGCATTTGTTGAGCAAAGAGTTGGTTGAAAAGTTCATAGAGTTAGCCCTTGACATCTTGGAGCTCATGATCTCCTTTTCCAATTATGCATTGTTTAATTACAAAAAAATATTGACTCCTGCAGACATCATACAAGTTATTATGTACAATTTAGGGGAAGAGAATAGAGGGATATGATTCATGAATATTGGAGCAATAAAGTAAAACTTTAATTTTAATTGAAGTTATTGTAGGAGTCTGCTGATAATGGATAGCATGCAAACTTGCTCATAAAATATTTTATTAGAGATTGTTTTTACCAGTGCTTGACTTGTGGTAGCATGTCATATTTAAGAGTAAACAAATGATAAAAATAAATCTTGTGCATTGGAGAAAAATTGAGGAAAACACAAAATAATAGCAATAAAAAACCATGACAAGTAATCTGAAAAACTTACTGATGTTTTGTTCCAGGATATACTTTATGAATGTTTATTTTTCTAAGTAATTGAGTATATATATATATATATATATATATATAATTTTCTTGCTGTATTTTTACTTATATCATTTTCAAAGTTGCATTTAGTTTTGTGAACTAAATAATACATTTAAAATGGCACAGAATTCTCAGAAGTTTATATATGTGGTATTGTTGCCTGTTTTACATCTAACAATATGTTACCTTTATCTGCCACCCAGTATTCTTTTAAAAGGTAATTCTCAGTGACTGTAATATTAATTACTTGAACAGATATAACATGCTTGATATTGTTTTTACATTTTTTTATACTAATACATTTTTGTTTGAAATTTGAACAAACTCATATATACCTAGAAGGATTGGATGATTGTCAGAGGGAGATGGCTTGGGGGACTGGGTGAAAAAGGTGAAGGGATTAAGAAGTACAAATAGGTAGTTACAAAATAGTCAGGAATGTAAGGTACAGCATAGGGAATATAGTCAATATTGTAATAACTATGTATGGTGACAGGTGAGTACTGGTAGTATCGGGGGAAACACTTTAAAAATTGTGTGTGTGTGTGTGTGTATGTATATATATTTCAGCGATGAAGGGAGAGGGAGAGAAAGGTAGAAACATCAATGATGAGAGAGAATAATCCATCAGCTGCCTCCTGTACACCCCACAGTGTGGATTGAGCCTGCAACCTGGGCCTGTGCGCTGACTGGGACGATTCGAACCCTTACCTCCTGGCTCATAGGTCAGTGGGCAACTACCTGCCATGCCAGCTGGGCTCGGGGGAAACACTTTGTAAAGTATGTGTGTGATTACCTAACCACTATGCTGTACACCTGAAACTGATACAAAATCATATTAACTATAATTGAAAAAATATTGACATGGGCTATAATAAACTTTTGCCTATAATTGTTTCCTTCAGACAGATCCCTAAATATATAATTCTGGATCAGAAACTGCATTCGTTTTTCAAGACTCTTGAAATGTGTTGTTAAATTATGTTCTCGCCCATCAAGATGAAGTTTTTGTTTGTTTAATAGCCAGCTCTGTAAGCTAAAAGTAGTATCTCATTTTATTGATTACTAGTGAAGGTCAGCATTTTTTGTATTTTAATTGGCCATTTGTAATTGTTCTGTAAATTTGTTTTTTGTCCATTTTTTATTAATTTATATAATCTCTTTTTTTTAGCAATGATAATAACTTGTGTCATATATTTTCTCCAGATTTTAAGACTTTGTTGTTTGTGACATTTTTGACATATAGAAGTTTTAAATTGTTTAAAACATACAGGTCTTGTGTCATTTCTTCACCTGTCTTATTTCTACTCATTCTTCAAGGCCCAGTTCACATTTCGCTTTCTCTGAGAAGGCTTTTCTTGAATACTCTAGCTTACAGTAGTAGGTATTAGATATTGCACTTATTGTCTACTCTTTTGATTTAGTACATGCTTTCATATATTATATATTATATATTTCCTATTTGTATGGCGCTTTAACATGATGGAAAGTTCTCAGAACAAAGATCATGTATTTCTTTGTGTCATCTAGCATTTACCTTGGGACTGTACCACGGGTATTGAATAAATGAATTTTGATCGTAATAAAAAGACATTTAATTTTTAGCACTCATTATAAACATTGCCAGCAATTTCCTCTTAAATTATCTCACTGGATCTTTATAGCAAGCATATAAAGTAGATAGGAAAGGGATTTTCATTCTTATTTTTATGGGTGGTTAATAGTTCTTTTCATTATGAATATGCGAAAGGTAGGAGAAAGTAGTCTAACTCTTTTTTTAAACCAAATAAAAGACAAAAACTATTCTGTAGTTAGAAGTGTGTCATACTGCTATGGTATTGCACTCGGGAATACGAAATAAACTATTAATATTCATGCCTATTTCTGATACTTATTTTTGTTTGTTTTGTAGTGCCATACAAATTACATTCCTGTCTGTGCATCAAATGGGGACACATATCAAAATGAATGCTTTCTCAGAAGAGCTGCTTGTAAGCACCAGAAAGAGATAACAGTGGTAGCAAGAGGACCATGCTACTCTGGTATGTTGTGATATTCTTTTGAGTAAATGCAAGAAATGGTTCTGCCATATTTTCTAAAAGGAAGTTTGCAGTCAGAGGTGTATTCCCAGAACTGCCATATGGATTGGTGGGGATTGTGTAGGGAGTAGGGGGCTCTTTTCCTCCATATCATTTTTTTTAACCCCCAGTGGTCATGAATCAACAGTATACTTTTTTTTAATATATATTTTTATTGATGTCAGAGAGGAAGGGAGAGGGCAAGAGAGAGAAACATATCAATGATGAGAGAGAAACATGGATGGGCTGCCTCCTGCACGCCCGATGAGAGAGAATCATTGATTGGCTGCCTCCTGCATGCCCCCCACTGGGGATCGAGCCCACAACCAAGAATCAAACCCATGACCTCTTGGTTCCTGGGCCGATGCTCAACTGCTGAGCCACACCCAGCTGGGCTTCTCAGTATTCTTTTGATGCTTAATGCCTTTTTTTGTGGGGACTTGGCATTTCTTTCACCTGTGGTTTGACTATTAGAATAAGATCTGGGGTGGGACATGATATGAGCCCCATTTTGTTGATTTTTATTTTTTGGTGGGAGGAAGGGGTGGGGAATATTCAGAGAAAGCCATTAGTGGCCTCCCAGGATGTGTCTATTTCCAAGCTGCTCTTTTCCTGTCTTCTTTTTTCTGTCTGTCAACCCTCGTCACCCACCTCCTCCCACTTGTTTATATTTACTTCCTTCCTGAATGGATGGTGGTTTATTTTGGAAAGCATTAATGTAAGTTTCCTACTTGCATTTGTATTTGGGGGCAGTGATGAAGGTAAGGTATTGTAATTAGAATTATTGTATGAAGGTTAGCAGTAAAGATAGAGAACTTATTACAGTGCCTATGTTCAGAGTTATTATTGGGCCTCCATTACATAAGCATGATTGATTGATTGTCCATGTGGTTGATTTTAAACTCCAAAGCCCCCACTTTAAATTACATGGTTGGTCTTTAACCCAAAGACTATTGAATGTGGCAGGTCACACCCTAAGATCTGATGTGGTCAGTACCTTTCCTAAAAAAGACACTTCTAGAAGGTATGACATAGATGACCTTCCAGAAGCTGAGGACAGAGGCCAGACATCTCTTTGGGCAAGGCCAAATTCTTTTCCAGACACTAAATCATTAGGTGCTTGGTGAAATTATTATGTTCTTAGGCCAGTTAACTATCATTTGGTATGATTCTTTTATATGTTGTATTTCAAATACCTAATTTAGAGACCATAAAGTAATATGGAGTTCTCTACAGTCCCCAATTAATCGTGCATTATTTGTGAAGAGTATGTATTTAAGACACCAAATGCTTTAATAAGCAGTGAATGTTAAACATTAGAAGGCAGAGTGGTAACTTGGAAAGAGCACCACATAAGGGTTAAAAAACCTGCCTTTGAAGTAGCTCCAGCTCTTATTCACTGTATGACTTGGACAAGCCCCTTAACCAAACTCGGAGTTTCAAATCGTGAAGTGCGTATCGCCTCTTGGGGTACTTAAATGAGGACTGAATGAGCTCAGCTCTAAGGTACTATATCAATGTTGTTGTTTGCTGGACGGGCCAGTGTTATTCTTGTCCTTTGCTCTTTGATTGGTCCTATTCCCTGTGCTAAAAATAGCATTTTCTTTTGTTTACTTAAAAACTCTTAATGATTTAAGATCGAGGTTAAGCCTTTGCTCCTCTTTGAAATCTTTCTTCCATGCCATCTCCCGGCAGTGTTTGTTCACACTTTGTGCACAAGCCTCACTGTATTTCATTTATCGGACATATCTGTTTCTAGCCAGGTCAGTTGTTTCTCAACTGGAAGGCAGTATGCCCTGCCTAGGGAGGCACATCATAATCCTAGGGATGGGTGGAGTTGTGTGGGCTGGGGAAGGTGTGTGTACAGTGAAAATACAGAGTTCGTCCTCATTAGCAGAGTAGTCATGATGCTCCCAAGCAGTGGCTTGCTGCCCGTGCACAGAAGCCAGTACAAGACATTGGCTTTTGAGAAAAGAAAAGGCTTTATTGGCATGTCCACGGGCAAGGAGGCAAGGCTCAAATCTGTCTCCCCATTGAGGGTTTGGGTTGGAAGTTAATGGGTTAGGGTAGGAGGGGCAGGTTTCAATTGGAGGGCTTTAAGCACTGGATCTTCCTGGACCCTTTGCTTCTGAAAGGATTCCCATGATTGAGTTCAGGTCCAGTCTCAGCTCTTTGGTTGGGGAAGGGGCAGGGAATGTGAAACTTTGGTTCCTGTTTTATTGGTCAGAATTCTCTCCTCTGAATGTGCTACGGCTGCAGGACATAGATTTGTTCTGTTGTTTTTGAAAAACCAACTCGGTATCTGGTTAGACACAGGATAAGACCAGTTTGAACTGGCTCTGCAGTTATAACGATATTTAATTTATTGGGGAATTCTAAATAACACTAAAAGAAGGTATTAGATATTTTATTTTTTAACTTGGACATGGGTTGTAAAAAGATTGGCAGTGATTAAGTATCTCATCGGCTGGGACTGCCTTATTTATCAATTTATTCCTCACATTTACCATGTTGTCTAGCATATATTATATGTACCCAATCAGTGTGGGATAGAAGAAAAAAGGAGTGTTTTCCTGAGAAAATTTTGGTCATAAAAACTATTTTAAATTGAGTTCCCCTCTTCTCTTTTTTTTCCTGCTTTCACTCCTTATTTTCCTTATTACTTAGAGAAGATGTATATATATATATTTTTTTTTGGCTGATCAAAATTGAACGCAATCGAAGACTTTCCATAAAACCCCATGAAGATTTTGCAGTGGGCACTACATAGAAAATGTTTTTCCAATTTCTGCCCGATCTGGGGATTCGATTACTGTCTGAAGGAGCTGGAAGAGAAGCAGCAGTGTTGTTATAGGTGTTGTCTCCCACGCTAGAGAACTGTTTGGAGAGCTGGTGGGTTCCCCAGTATACCCACCCCTGCAGAGTGCTGATAAAGTGGGAGGCTCTTTACAGGCCGTTCCTGCTATTTTACTGCTGGGTGCCGATGATCCTGCAGCATGACTCTCTATCCAGCGTGCTCTGTGCCATATGTTGGCTCTCTTAGGATTATAAAATCAGTATTTTACATTCATTACGTTGTAGCCTGGCTTCTTGCTGGTAACTTTGAGGGAGGCTTTTTCGTTTCACTAGTAACAAGTCTCCCACCTACATCTTGGTGAGATTCCTTCTGGTTACATTTCCTAGAGGAAGTGAATTTCATCAAGAATATGAAAACCGTAACCCTGAGGTTTTTTTTCCTTCTGAACCTTGGGGCGTTTCTTAACCTTTTGGCTTTGGGGTTTTAGCCACAGATTTCATTAAGAAGATATTTGGAGCAAGACCCAACGCTCTTTCTCTCCCTTTCTCATAAAAACAGCTTCTTCCTTATTTCTCTCACGCTTTAGCAAAACCAAAGTTTCCTTCTGCCTTTTAAGTGAGTTCATTAAAATATTTTCTATTTAGCCATTTACTATACAATATTCATTGGTCTGTACTCTGTGCAAGGCCCCTGGATATTTCCTGAATGGGCTACAAAGACGTCTGAGGTATAGATGGTTATGTGTCCAAAGAAAGGTACAAAATAGGTATGTAAGAATGAAGTGGTAGATAGTAAAAAGAAAATGAGAAAAGGGCTACCTGAGAGTGGATATCGCAGTTTGATTTTTGATACGAAAATTCCTGTTTGATGAAATTTCCAGGAAAGGTGTTCATCTCGACTCTTTTCTTTTTCTCTCTCAGATAATGGCTCTGGATCTGGAGAAGGAGGTAAGTTTCAGGGACCTTGTGAAGGGCATTTGTTTTCTTTCACTTTGTAAAATAGCTTTATTGAGCTAAAATTCACATACCATGCAGTCTGCCCATTTAAAGTGTACAATTCAGTGGCTTTTGGTATGTTCACAGAGTTGTACATCACACAGTCAATTTTAGAACATTTTCATTACCCAGGAAAAACTCCCACCCTTAGCCATAACCTCCTCTCCCTCAGTCCCTCTGTCCCCCTTAGCCTGGCATCTTTGTTTCAGGCAGTTATTTTTTCACTAAAGATTTGTTGTTAGATGAAGGGGAAATGTAGCTCCTGTTGAGCTGAGGTTGTTCCAGATTGCCTCTCCTAGGATCACCCCCACAAGTGATTTTAGCTTGGACCAGGGTATTTGTAACTCTCGCACCCCATGCTTACACATTTTTACTCCCAAGGAATTTTCAGGGTATAGGTTTTCAAAAACTCTAGCGTGAGTTGTGTACAGCAAAGAGAAGACTTACGGAACAAACTCTGGTGAATTTAAAGTTTAATTTAAACCATTAAAATGTTCCTGTTTGGCTTTAATTTTATTGTGCAAATATATGAATTATTTCTGCTATAGAAAACTAATGTTTGGGAACAGCCTATAACGAAGTTTACTCTAGGTGATCAGAATTAAGAGTGACTAATCTATCTCAGAGTTTAATGAAGCTGTGATTCTTAATGAATATCCACTGTCTACAAAATAATGTTTGAGGTACTATGGGGATACACTAACAGAAAACTCACTGGTAATGTTCACACTTACACAGATGAAACAAATATAGTGTGATCCTTTCAGCACGATTTAAAACCTTACTCCAGACTTACGCATGTCATAGAATCCTAAAATGTTACGTTTGGTAGGGATTTTAAGTCACCTAGAGAATAGAAGAACTGTCCTGAGGAAGAAGTTCAGGTATGACAGTTTCAGCTTAAAAAAAAAGGTGATTACAGCTGTTGAACAATAGAATTTCATTTAAATGGACATATTTAAGCAGAAACTTCATGATCATGTGTGAAAGGTCAGGTCATAAGTTCCAGATCTTAGAGCTGGAAAGGATTTTAAGAGATCATGTGGTCTAGCCCATGTGGTCAGACATTAATTAGGAAACTGTCCTCATTATTATATTGAAGAAATGGAAGTTGATCACAGATATTGGGTGTCTTGCCCTGTGGATGTAAACTGAATTGAGTTGAAAGGCTGAGAGGTTTGCTCAGATTAATACACGAAAATATGCGAGCTCCAGGTGACTGTGTAATTTCTAGATCTCATGATGTTTCTGGGCCTTAGATATACTTAGGATTATGGTCCCTGAAATCTGTTTGGGAGTGTTCATGAGAATCTGGGCTTAAAATATAGGCAGACACTAAAAATTGGAAGTTTTATCAAAAGGGCACCTTAGGTTTGGGTACTTTCCTTTTAATACCTTTTTACTGATTGACATGCCTTGAATAAGGTGTTTTTTTTCCCAAACCAGATTGGGAAATTCCTTGAGTAAAGAGTAAATTGGCCTCAAAATGAATCTCTCTGTCCAGTTTGAGATCATTAGGATAGGGTCCACTCAAATTGAGACCCAGAAATATAGGGCTCCCTAAAATGTGGGATGTGAGCTGAATTGGGGTCTGGTGGTAGTTATTGTTTTTTTTGAGATGAATCATGGGATTCCCACACACTTCTGTATTCTGGGTGTTTTTGGCTATGCTAAGTGGCAAAGCAGAAAAAGGGGCACATCCTTTGTAAAGTGACGCCCTTTCCTTTTTGGAATTTGAGGATTTTTTTAAAAACTCTGGAATTAGTTGCTATGTAGTTAGAAAGGCAATTTCAATAGAGTAATCACTGGACTAAAATTATTGCTCATGTTTTTTTCCCTCTCTCTTAAATAATGTTATATGGTAATTCTTGTAAAGGGAACTAATTATTAAAACCTACTGTATTGCTCCTTTGTGCATAATTTAGCGGATTATTTTGACAGCACCAATACTTGCTTTTCTCACAGAATATGTTGTACTCAGTATTGGCAACCTTCTTGGACTTTATCGTTAATAGATTTTGGAAGTAATTGTTTTTAAGAGCTGGGGTACCTTTCCCCCAGAAATAGAATATTTGCTGCGAAATATGAAGCATACCTGGGAAGGATCCTAAATCTTGGTTGAAAATTTAATTTTTCTTTTTAAACAGAAGAGGAAGGGTCAGGAGCAGAAGTTCACAGAAAACACTCCAAGTGTGGACCTTGCAAATATAAAGCTGAGTGTGATGAAGATGCAGAAAACGTTGGGTGAGTTGACTGAGGAAAAGGGATAAACTTATGTGGAGGGTTTTGTTTGTTTGTTTGTTTGTTTATTTTTAAATTATGTTATAGGAAGGTATCATTTAACCTGCTTCTGTATATTTTATGTGTGCCTTTTATTTTATTTTTCTGTGTAATGCTAGTCTATTGACTTCTCTCTTTAGTTGATATAATGCTGTAGTTATTCAAGTCAGTTTAAATGTTATATTTTAGAAAGAAAATCCATTTATAATATTTTTTTGGTTTTACCTCTGTCTTTTTTTTTCATTGATAATTTTATACCAAAGGCTAAAGCAGAAGTACTCTTATTCTAAATTATCCTACTATACTTTCAAATAGTGTCAATACTAGTTCATTCTTACCTTGAATTTTTACACAAAAATTTTTAAGGATATTTTCATGTATTAAAAATTCCAAAACCGCTTCAAAATTTTAGATGATAGTAAGTAAATATTTTATATAAGTAAAACTTATGTATAGAAATCCCAGTTGCACAGACTGACATTATATTGTTTTATTTTTTCACTCATGTTCAGCCTGGGTAGCATTGTCCGATTTTCCATTCATTTCCTGTAAGAAGCGGTGTTGTTTGGTGGAGTAGTAACAATTAATCATCAACACAGTCATGTCTGTCTCTTCCTTTCATCAGGTTGCTGTTTATTCCCAGCCTCAACCTTCTTTTATTTCCCTGTGGTGCTTGCCTTTTTTATGGTTGATTCTAAAAGCCTTACTGCCGACTCCAGGACCTTAGAGCACAAATGGATCTTCCCTGCTTCAATTTACCCTTAGTGCATATTTTAAAATACTTATAGAGATTTACTCATTCTCTCTTACTCATGTGTATTTTTTTGCTGTGTATTTTTCAGTCCTGTGCCTTATTCAGCCTTAAATGCATATTCAAGCCTTTCACTGAGTAGTAGTAATATGCATTAATTAGCACTAATGCCCAAAGTGAGTTTTACAAGTCAGGATAACACCATTTTAGACATTATATAATGTCAAAATCAGCTATTTGGATGGGACTTGGTAAAATTAATGTCTGATAATGTACTTGGAATGTATTTCAAAATAGGTGAGGATTGGCAAAAGACCAGTAAGTGCAGTAAAAAGTGAATTCACCAAAGCCCGAATTTGCTGTTTCTGCACGCTGGTCACTTGGATTGACGAAGTAGATATCAGTCCAAAGATAAGAGAGAAATGAGTAATATGGACTTGCAGAAAGAACAGATAATAGATATTACACTCTCTTCTTCTCATTTTGTATTAATAATATGGCATGATGAAACACCATTGTGTGTGTGTGTGTGTGTGTGTGTGTGTACAGATTTAGTTCTTTTTGGTGTTTTTCCTCAGGACTGTTTTATAATAGTGTCCAGAGTCAAAATAGTTGTCCGTGATTGATTGGCTTGGTCTATTGATCTGTTTTTATTCCTTTGACAGTATCTCTCTTCAGTCCTATTTCGTACATTTTTTCTGCTCTCATTTTTCACCCCTAAATTGAAAGAGATCTTGGGCTTAGAAGTGGAACAGATTCCATCTAGTCTCAGAGGTGGCCCCAAATGTGACATCCGCACGGTGACATTCTCATCTTTCTATGAACACCTCCCTGTGATATAATGGGTAGTCTGTGCCCAATCAAGGCAATCCTGTTGTATGTACTGAATCAATTTTGTGTGTTCTATTTATTTGAGAACTTGCAACCACTGTTCTTGCAGAAACAGACTCTCAGCGTAAGGCAGTGGGCACAGACTAGGGGAGGGCTTCCCAGCAATGAACATGCAGACTAAGGAACCAACACACACTGGGACGGGCAGCTTTGTCCAGGCCAAGAGGTGATGTAATCACCGGGGAAAACATGAAGGAACAAATTGGTTCCTCTACCTACACAGTAAGTGATTAAGCAACAGTGGTTGTTCCTACCATGGAAGGAGACAAAAATAAATGTTAGGGGCGTCTAATCTTTTAGTCTATAAAACATTTATTGATTGTGGTCGAGTTTAACCATTTATATGTATCTCAGTGATGACTGTGATTTTAAAAAATTCTACTTTTAAATGGGTCATGGTACCAAGAAAGATATATACAGTTATTATAACTACTTCAAGGTCCTTTCTATATGCTTTTCTATATGAATACTATTCTATACGAATAGTAACATTTGTCTGAAGGTATTTTGACCCAGCTATCTAGACCTTTTGGGTATAGAAAACTGAGATGCTGAAATATGGCATTAGCCAGCGTGCCTTGACTTTTATGTAAAAAACCTATTATTTATTAAGAAGGTGTTATATAATTTTTTATTAAAAGATAACATTTTATTTATTAAATACAAGGTCTGAGTTATAAACCACATATTCCTTTCATGACTTAATTATTATAAATTCTACCAGAATCAGAGAATGTTAAGGTTGAATAGGATTTTGACATTTATTTTCTAATTGAATCCTCTCACTTTACAGATGAGAAAATTGAGGACTGAAGTCAGAGGGTTTTGTAGGGCGGATTCTCCTAAGTTCTAGGACAGTGTGTTTCTTACATCTACTTCCCTGTATTTGTCTGTTTTATCCCTAGAATGAAAGCTATTATCTTTTTCCTACTTCATAGACTGATGCTTAATGACTTTTTAAACGTTATACTTAAAAATATGTTTTTATTGATTTTTTTTAGAGAGAGAGAGAGGGAGGAAGGGAGAAGGAAAGAGAAACATTGATGAGAGAGAATCATTGGTTGGCTCCTCTTATACACCCCCTACTGGGGATTGAGCCCTCAACCCTGGCATGTGGTGACCTCTTGGTTCCTAGGTCAGTGCCAACTGCTGAGCTACACAGGGGCTGGGCTGCTTGATGACTTTTTAAAAATAATGCCCTCTTCTTCAGCCTCGTCCCAGCTATGAATACAGTATGTCCTTATCACCTCCTCGTCACTCTGAGTACTAGGTGCTTTAAAATTTTTGTTTAGTTTTTATCTAGACCACCATACGCCAGTTTATCGATTTGCTTATCAGTGAATTTCAGACGTTTTGACCACAACTCCATTTATACTGTGACCCAGCACTGGTATACACATACACATGGTAATAATGCATATTAAGTAAAACAAAATTCTATGAAATATTACATGCAGTGCACTTTAATATTTCTATCCTATTAACAATTGCTGGTAGTGATTCACTAAATTGACTTCATAATCCACTAGTGACTATGACCTTCCGTTTGAAAAATATTGCTCTATAACTATAATAGGTATGATATTTCATGTCATACTTTCAGATATGGGTATTCATTTCAAATGTTTTATACTTTCTCATTTTGAAATGTCTTCCCTGTCAGAAGAGTTGTTATATAACCTATCTGGTTTCCCAAGGGCAGCTAAACTCTTTCTCTTGCTTTAGAAATCTTTTTCTCTTTATCTTGATCATAGTTTTTTAAAAATCTGGCATTTGGCAAGAGGGGATAAATGGTACCTTGTTGATTTTCTGGTGGTAAGAGAAGAGCTAATTTTTTATTTAGCCATTTAAATGGAAATTGGTTTAAGTGTATTGTCATCTCAAACAGAGTGTACAGAACATATTTCAACAACATTAGTGTTTAGACGTTGTTACATAAATTACTTTTAGCTCCTTAAGGTGGGTAGGGCAAGGAAGCATTATCCAGGCTTTACAGGTGAGGCTGAATTGCTTGTAGCTAAGCAGCAAAACCACTGTGCTGTTCATACACGTGTTTACCATACTGTTCTCAGGGGCCACTGGTGTTCTCAGTAACAGTTTGTTTCACCCCTACGCCTAAAGAGCCATTCTGCTTTGTGTTTTGAGTTCTTACATAGTTTCTTTTTAAATATATCTTATTGATTTTTTACAGAGAGGAAAGGAGAGGGATAGAGAGTTAGCAACATCGATCAACTGCCTCCTGCACACCCTTCACTGGGGATGTGCCTGCAACCAAGGTACATGCCCTTGACCGGAATCGAACCTGGGACCCTTTAGTCCACAGGCTGACACTCTATCCACTGAGCCAAACTGGTCAGGGCACTTACATAGTTTTTAAAAAATAATTTTTCTTCTCCAGTAGGACTCTTAGCTTCTAGGTCTGTCAGTGTGCCTTGCCAGTGGGCCTGACTGTAGATGGCCCCAACTCTTTTTTTTTATTTTTAGATTAGAACCTCCTTCAACTTTATTATTTTTAAAAATATATTTTTATTGATTTCAGACAGGAAGGTGCGGGGGGGAGAGGGAGAGAGAGGGAGAGTGAGAGAGAGGGAGAGAGAGATACATACATCAAGGCTGCCTCCCCAATGGGGATCAAGCCCACAACCCAGGCATGTGCCATGACCGGAAATTGAACCATGACCTCCTGGTTCATAGGTCCAAGCTGGCCAGGCAGCTCCAACTCTTAACTTGCTTCTTCACTTCTCTCGCATAAGAAACAAAATGCATGTAGGAACTGTAGCCAATGTAAGAAGAAATTCTAAATGTAAAATCAGAGTAAATAGGTCCTTGAGTGAAATGCAGAAACTTTACTCATTGCATGTATTTTATCTCTCTTGTCTGCTTGGTGGCTATTTTAAATTTTTATAGTTTGAACTAGAGGCCTGGTGCTCGTGTACCAGTGGGGTCCCTCAGCCTGACCTGTGCCCTCTCACAATCCGGACCCTTCGGGGTATGTTGGACTGCCGGTTTTGGCCCCATGCCTGTGTGCAAAGTGGCAGGCGGCCGGGGAAGAGCCCGAGCTCGGGCGGGGCGGGGCGCAGTATCGTTCCTGCGTTCCTGTTCATCCCAACTCTGCTGCGCCTGCTGCTGCCACCGTCATGGAGGTGGGAGAGGCGCGTGCCACCACAGCTGTGCTTGCCAGCCTTGAGCCCTGCATCTGGTGCTGTCAGTCAGCTGAGGGGTGCTCCCATTGTGGGAGTGCACTGACCACCATGGGGAAGCTCCTGCATTGTATGTCTGCCACCTGGTGGTCAGTGCATGTCATAGTGACCGGTTGTTTGGTCATTTGGTTGCTTAGGCTTTTATATATATAGATAGATTATTTTTGCTTCTGAGAGGCTTCCTCCCACCCCTTCTTCCTGAAGCACTGTCTCTCCAGTGGCATTATGGGCTCTGCATGGGTTTGTGATGGATATCCTCATTCATGCTTAGCTTTTGAATCGATATGTATGGTGAGGAGGTTGAGCTTCCCAGAAATTTGACTCCCGCATGGGTGAGGTTTCAGTATCCCATTGTGACTTTTGTGAAATGTAGAGGATCGACTTTGTACTTAGGCTTAAAAGTTGAAGTACCTGTTTTACAGGAAGTTATGTTTCTTAAATCACATATTCTTAGGAATCAAACCCCGTCTTTATCTAAACCGTGTTTCTAATCTGAGGTTATTGTTGCAAGATAGCCGTCAGCTGTTATCTGGATGGTGGGCCAGGTAATCATAGAACTCCTTCACATCAGTGTCTTTTAAATACCTGACCTAAATCCCTGCCCAGGACTGGGTTGAGCAATCTGTGGATTCATCAGGCATAATGTCAGTGCAGGTGAGTCATAAAAATCCTCAAATTATTTCTTTGAACTTGCCTGTGATGTGCTTTATGGAAATAGTTCCTGCTCTTCTGCCTCTTTGATGTCAGTCTCTTTGGAGAGGCTGTTTCCCTTTTTGCCCTTGAGTGATGGAAGAGCGCCGAGTTGCTCAGAGAATCATGAATGTGTGCAGCATGACCGGCAGCCTTGATAAGCAGTTCACCCACCTGCTGGACATCGCTGTCAATTTTGGGTGCCATGTTCTGTTTTTGATGCAGATTGCTGGTCAGTCTCACAATCTGATCGAGTCTCTCTCTCTGTCAGGAGGTGCAAGGAAATCTTTTCCCTTGTTCACACACAGAGAGGAATGCTTTATATACATCTGTGTCCTTCATCATGCCCTCGTTTCTGGAAACCACATATGCTTCTTAAAAAAAGAAACAAAGAAGTAAATTTTCTGCCATTATCTACTCGTCTATTCTTATTCCCTCCTAATCAAAGATAACTATAATTTTCATCATTGAACATTGCCTTACTCTGGATCCATAGAATAGTAGACTTTTAAAACTACTTACATTTAATAAATTCCTATGGTGGCCCCTTAGATTGTAATGGAAAAATAACTGTATGCTGCTCTTTTCCTCCTGATAACAGGAAATAAACACTACCAAACTTTACTTTATACTAAGTGTAAGTTGGATGTTAGCAATGACAGTCTCCTTTGTCCAGAAATAGTCCCTGGAGCTCTCCACAGCTGCAGGAAAGGTTTCCTTTGAGAGGTTTACTTTTAAGATGCAGAACACCATATCCCTGTGACCTCTTGCTCTGTTTTCCAAATGCTGTTCCCCTTGATACATACTACTTTGCCTCTGTTATTTCTTTTGTCTGGAGTCCCATCCCCATTTTTTCTGCTTGTTTCTACTCTTCCTTCCAGACGTGGATGGAGCATGACTTGGGTCCGAATCAGCACCTCTTCTTGGAAGCCCCCCCTTGCTCTGTCCCCCAGGCCCTGTGAGTTAGGTGACTGTATTCAGTGCTCCTCCTCGGTCTTGAGAAACAACCTCTGGATAGCAGTTACTATACTGCTGGGAGCACTAGCAGATTGTAGGCTCCCTGAGGACAGGGACTTTGTCTTGCTGATTTCTCTACTGGATGAATTTGCCAGGAGGCTGGGTACCTTAGGGGCCCTCCGTAGGTCTTTAGTGAACACATGGCAGTTCACACTAGGGCTTCATTATGCTCCACACAGGGTTGTTTGGAGGATTTACTAAAATGTGTGAAAGAGACTAGTATTGTGCTGAGTCTGTCACAGGTTTCATTAGGTATTTGTTAAGTCTGAATAACTTCACATGAATTATTTTAAGCCATTGTTTTCTCACCTGCTAAAATAAACTTACCCTGTCGAGAAGGAATGGCACTTTCTATGTAGAGTAAGGAGAAAGGAAGGGGAAGGATAGATATTTTTCAATAATAATAAAACCTTTCAGATGTGCATAGTATTTGATGACTTCAAAAGACTTTTCCCAAAAGCTTATTTGATTCTTTCACCAGTGTTATGAGGTATTACCCCTATTTTAGAGGCGAGGAGTTGTGACTTGCCAACATCATAGAGCTAACACATAGAAGTCATTGAAGCATTTCTTTATGTATGCCTTCATGAAATTCACAATGTTAGGAATTCAAAAACTTGAAGAGACCTTACACTAATAGGTCTGTTTTTCCAGCCTCCCAGTTGTCTGTGCTAGAGGCAGTCACTGCAACCTGTTTCTTATTTAATCTCCCAGAGATTTTATGCATGTACAAGCAAATATATACGTCTTCTCTTTCTTGTCTTTTTTCAAGCTGTTGACAGTACACTATATCCTTTATTTAAAACTTTTGTTGTAAAATCTACATTGCGTACAGACGTGTTTAAAATACAAAAGTTAAGGAATACTACACCTATTAACACCTTGTGTACAAAATCGAACATTGCCGGATTACCAGTGTGAAGCATTAACCCAGCCATGGAAAAAGCAAGGGCAGTATGGCCACTGGCACATGAACGCTTGCTGAAGGTACATGGAACAGTCTTTGGGTCAGAGCTGGCTTTCAACTTCCCGGAGAGTTTACAAGATTCCTTTCTTAGGAAGTCGGTGGGCAAGACCATGAGGGAGTCATGGGAACATAGGGCTCTGTATAGTTGAGACACCTGTCAGGATTCGAGCGTCACCAGGGATGGACGACTGGCAGAAACGCCTTCAGAGAGTGGGCTGTTGTGTGTTTTCTACTTCTAATCTCATCATGGCCGACTTCCAGGTCTCGGGAGTATCGGTTGAGTGCACTCATTTGGTTCATAGAGGGGAGTCTAGGAACTTCATTACTACACGACCAAGACAAGTTAAATACAGATCAGACTCTGGACCAGGGTTACCTGGGCATTCTGTCCTCTGGCTAAAAAGAGGACCCAGTGGCCTTAGGCGTCTTGGTAATGGCAGCCAGCCACACGACTGTCTACAGAGCTACAGAGGGAAAGTATTTCAGTGTGGACTGGCTGCTCTTTCCATCATGTATGTAGTTGTCTTCTCAGAGTCTTCCTTTTAATGAATGTCTTTTCCATCAACAATCAATTCTCCAATTCTGTACAAACTGGATGTCCTATAATTAATTTCATTTCAGTCCTCACTTGGAGTTCGCATAGACCCTGCAGGTGAAGGGCTCAGACCCACGAGACTGTCTCCACTTTAGACACTAGTCACAAATGAGGCCTCTTGCACTTCTGCCCAGCATACTATTAATTTGGAGACATCCCCTACGTTCGATAATTTGCCAAAATGACTCAAATGATTATCGGAACTCAGGAAAGAGCTATGAGTCATCTCCTTAGCATACAAGAGACTCTGCTATCACTGAGAAAGAATGTTTAGGAACTCCAAGCCAGGAACAAAGTATATTTTTTGTTATACCACAAGTATCATCTTATAAATTCCTTTATGTCACCCCTATATAGGATACTCTGAGGTTGGGGTTTTTTTTGGTAATTTTTGCCTTTAACTTCTTGGTTTTACTCTCTCATTTTAGTATATCCTTCTGTAGCTTCTTGAGAAAGGGTACAAGATATTTGAAAATATTTTTCACCTACAGCTAATACTGTAACTCAGCAAGTGCATGATTCTAGCTGGGAGGTCATTTTCCCTCAGAATTGTGAAAGCATTGTTCTATTGTCTTCTAGCACCCAGTGTTGCTGTTGAAGTCAGAAGCCATTCTGATTTCTGACCCTTTGTGTATGATTTGTTTTCTCTCTCAGACCATCTTCTTTTGGTCCCCAATGTCAAGAAATTTCACAACATTATGCCCTTTCCTAGAAACTTCGTGACTTTGGACTTGTGAAATCTTCTAGTTTATTCTTTGATGATTTTCTTGCATCTCTTTTTTATTTCTGGTACTTCTGTTATTTGGATGTTGGACAGTCTAGATTAGTCCTTTCTCTTTTCTCTCCTATTTTCTTTCTTTTTTTTCCCCAAAATATATTTTATTGATTTTTTACAGAGAGGAGGGGAAAAGGGATAGAGAGTTAGAAACATCATTGAGAGAGAAACATCGATCAGCTGCCTCCTGCACACACCGCCCCCCCCCCCACCCCCCCGGGGCCCCCC